>NW_028270146.1:1056626-1207572 GCF_037043375.1 Chiloscyllium plagiosum
TATCATTAACTATATTTTAATATTGTAATGCAGCATAAACCATTAAAGAAATTACTTTTCCAGTGAAATAAGATTTGCCAGCTTAATAATTTAATTCATGTTTATGGGAACTTGCTGTGCACTTAGAAGCCTACTGATCATTCAGCCAATCTGCTATGCGAGATCATGGCAGACTATCTACTGCAGTAGCATCCTTTGACATCACTCATAGCTCAAAACCTACCAATCTCTGTCCTGAACCTGTGAATGACTGAGCTTCCACAGTCTTCTGGGATAAAAAATTCCAATATGTCACCACCCTCTGAGGGAAGAAATTCCTCTTTATCTCAGTCTTGAATGGCTTGCCTTTTATTTGAGACTGCGTCACCTGGTTCAAGGCTCCACAAACAAGAGAAATATCCTTCCTGCATCTACACTACTGAGCCGTTTAAGATTTAACTGTCACATTTTTCACACCACAGCAATGTGATTGACTCTTAAACTGCCCTCTGGACAATTAGGGATGGGCAATAAATGCTCACTTAGCCAGAAGTTCCCATATCCTCTGAATGAATTTTTTAAAAAGAGAGTAAAGTGCTTTGAAATATCCTGACACTGTTTTGGATGCCACATAAATGCAAGTCTTTCTGGAAAAGTTCAGCACATCTTTAAAAAATTTAAAAATGATTCACCCTTCCTCAAATTCACTGCTATGTTGGGATTGTTTTCTGGTTACACTTAAAATGTTAAGAAAGGGATGGGAAGCAGTTCCAATGGTGCTTGAGTGGGACAAAAACATGCAATAAAAAAGGAACTTTTTTTGAGATGAGGAAAGGCACATGAAGATAATGTCCAAAACAAATTCTGAAAAAAAAATCCAGCGGACAGAGGCTAATGCTTTCAAATATATTAAAATCCCAATGTTTCAAATGCAACCTGGGCAAGGAGAATCATGAGATTATTACACAGGAAAAGAGAAATGACATTCCAGTAACTTGGTGGTTAGCACTGCTGCATCACTGCACCAGGGCCCTGGGTTCAATTCCAGCCTGTGTGGAGTTTGCATGTTCTCCCAGTGTCTGCAAGGATATCCTCTGGGTATTCTGGTTTCCTCACACAGTGCAGGTGAGATGGATTGGCCATGCTAAATTGCATATAGTTTCGAGGGATGTCCTGGCTTGGTGGATATGTGGCTAATGTGTTGTAAATTAAACAGAATTGATTTAAGCTCATTACTGAATACTAACAGGAAAGGAAGAGGCAGTTCTGCCCATCAAGTTCATGCTAGCGCTCTGTTGAGCAATCCAAACAGCCCCATTTTCGACTGCAAGCTTGTCTGCCTCAAATAGAAACAAAATAAATACAAATACCCAATTTTGGAAAACAAAAATATCCTATAGCGTTTTAGATGTAGGTTTGCTCGCTGAGCTGGAAGGTTCATTTTTAGACGTTTTGTCACCCGACTAGGTAACATCTTCAGTGAACCTTCCAGCTCAGTGAGCAAACCCACATCCAGAATGTCAACCTGAGCAACAAATCTTCTCAAAGCTCGCTAATCTTGGAAGGTTCACCCAATTTTCTACTGAAAACATTCATCACCTCTGCTTCCACCACACACTCAGGCAAGTTTCAGATCATTTCCTTTCACAAAATTTTAAAACAAGAACTTCCTCATATCCTTCCTGAATTACTTGCCCAAAGCCTTAATTCTGCCCCCCCCCTCATCTTTGTACCATCACAGCTTTACTTAATATCTATATAATTTGTCTTGGTTACCTCTACCAAACCTTCCCTTGATCTACTTTGTTTCAAAGAGAACAAGCCTATGATCTCCAAACCTGTTGATAATTTCCTCTCAGAGCCTGGAAATGGGCATTTCCCAGAGCAACTGGCATATGCGTTACAAGACTGGAGGCAAAAGGGTGCCATATCATAGGAAAGGGAAGTATGAACTTAGTGTGAACTTGCTCACCTCTCTGGAAATACCAAGATTGGCCCCTGCCATATTCACACAGTCAGGGCCCATGGCAGTAATAAAAAACACCAGACACTAATTTTGAATGCTCAAAACTTTCCCGGGGTTCTGAACGTTGTACACAGAAAACAAGGATCATTGATCTGGTGTACAATGCCTCTAACAACAAATTGGTTGGGACAAGAACAAGAGTTAAAAACTGTATAGTTCTCATCGACAGTACTCCCTTCAGGAGTATGAGTCAACTTGCAATTCCCCCTCAGCTGGAAGGTGTCAAGCTGACCCCTAAATATTTAAGTCATAGACACAGAGTTGCACAGCATGGAAACCCACCCTTCGGACCAACAAGTTCATGCCGACCAGATATCCTAAATTATTCTAGTTCCATTTGCCAGCACTTGGCCCATATCCCTCTAAACCCTTCTTATTCATATACTCAGCCAGATGCCTTTTAAATGCTGTAACTGTATCAGCCTCCACCAGTTCCTCTGGCAGCTGGTTCCACACATGCACCACCCTCTACGTGAAAATGTTGCCTTTTTGATCCCGTTTAAATCTTTCTCCTCTCACCCTAAACCTATGCCCCCTAGTTCTGGACTCCTTTACCCTGGGAAAAATAGCTTGGCTATTCACCCTATCCATGTCTCTTACAACATAGAACATTACAGCACAGTACAGGCCCTTCGGCCCTCGATGTTGCGCCGACCTGTCATACCGATCTGAAGCCCATCTAACCTACACTATTCCATGTACGTCCATATGCTTGTCCAATGACGACTTAAATGTACTTAAAGTTGGCGAATCTACTACCATTGCAGGCAAAGCATTCCATACCCTTACTACTCTCTGAGTAAAGAAACTACCTCTGACATCTGTCTTATACCTATCTCCCATCACTTTTTAAAGTTGTGTCCCCTCATGCTCACCGTCACCATACTTGGAAAAAGGCTCTCCCTGTCCACCCTATCTAACCCTCTGATTATCTTATATGTCTATATTTAAAGTCACTTCTCAACCTTCTTCTCTCCAACGAAACAACCTCAAGTCCCTCAGCCTTTCCTCCTAAGACATTCCTTCCATATCAGACAACATCCTAGTAAATCTCCTCTGCACCCTTTCCAAAGCTTCCACATCCTTAATAATGCGGTGACCAGAACTGTACATAATACTCCATGTGCGGCTGCACCAGAGTTTCATACAGCTGCAGCATAACCTCATAGTTCCGGAACTCAATCCCTCCATTAATAAAAGCTAAAACACTGCACACCTTCTTAACAACCCTGTCAACCTAGGTGGCAACTTTCAAGGATCTGTGTACATGGACACCGAGATCTCTCTGCTCCTCTACACTACCAAGAATCTTACCATTAGCCCAGTACTTTGCATTCCGGTTACTCCATCCAAAGTGAATCACCTCACACTTGTCCACATTAAACTCCATTTGCCACCTCTCAGCCCAGCTCTGCAGCTTATCTATGTCCTCTGTAACCTATAACATCATAGACATAGACATAGACATAGACATAGAAGAATACAGCGCAGTACAGGCCCTTTGGCCCTCGATGTTGCGCCGATCCAAGCCCACCTAACCTATACTAACCCACTATCCTCCATATACCTATCCAATGCCCGCTTAAATGCCCATAAAGAGGGAGAGTCCACCACTGCTACTAGCAGGGCATTCCATGAACTTACGACTCGCTGAGTGAAGAACCTACCCCAAACTTCAGTCCTATATCTACCCCCCCTTAATTTAAAGCTATGCCCCCTTGTAATACCCGACTCCATACGCGGGAAAAGGTTCATACTGTCTACCCTATCTAACCCCCTAATCATCTTGTACACCTCAATCAAGTCACCCCTAAACCTTCTTTTCTCTAATGAAAACAGCCCCAAGTGTCTCAGTCTTTCCTCATACGATCTTCCTTCCATACCAGGCAACATCATGGTAAACCTCCTCTGCACCCTTTCCAGTGCCTCCACATCCTTCCTATAGTATGGCGACCAAAACTGCACACAATATTCCAGATGCGGCCGCACCAGAGTCTTATACAACTGCATCATGACCTCAGGACTCCGGAACTCAATTCCTCTACCAATAAAAGCCAGTACGCCATATGCCTTCCTCACCGCACTATTTACCTGGGTGGCAACTTTCAGAGATCTGTGTACATGGACACCAAGATCCCTCTGCTCATCCACACTACCAAGTATCCGACCATTAGCCCAGTACCCCATCTTTTTGTTATTCTTCCCAAAGTGAATCACCTCACACTTAGCTACATTGAATTCCATTTGCCACCTTTCTGCCCAGCTCTGCAGCTTCTCTATATCCCGCTGTAACCTGCCACATCCTTCCTCACTGTCAACAACTCCTCCGACTTTCGTATCATCCGCAAACTTGCTCACCCAACCTTCTAACCCCTCTTCCAGGTCATTTATAAAAATGACAAACAGCAATGGTCCCAAAACAGATCCTTGCGGAACACCGCTAGTGACGGCACTCCATGAAGAAACTTTGCCATCAACTACTACCCTCTGTCTTCTTCCATCCAGCCAATTCCTAATCCAAACCTCCAACTCACCCTCAATGCCATATCTCCGTATTTTCTGCAGTAGCCTACCATGGGGAACCTTATCAAACGCCTTACTAAAATCCATGTATACCACATCTACCGCTTTCCCCTCATCAACCTCCTTCGTCACCTTTTCAAAGAATTCAATAAGGTTTGTGAGGCACGACCTGCCCTTCACAAAACCATGCTGACTATCCTTGATCACATTATTCCTATCCAGATGTGCATAAATCCTATCCCTTACAATTCTCTCTAAGACTTTGCCCACAACAGAAGTGAGACTCACCGGCCTATAGTTACTAGGGTTATCCCTACTCTCCTTTTTGAACAAGGGAACCACATTTGCTATCCTCCAGTCTTCTGGCACTACTCCTGTAGACAAAGAGGACATAAAAATCAAGGCCAATGGCTCTGCAATCTCCTCCCTTGCTTCCCAGAGAATCCTAGGATAAATGCCATCAGGCCCAGGGGACTTATCTATTTTCACCTTTTCCAGGATTTCCAACACCTCTTCTCTACATACCTCAAAGCCATCCATTCTACTTATTTGTGACTCAGTATTCACATCGACGACAATGCCCTGTTCCTGAGTAAATACTGAAGAAAAGTATTCATTCAGTGTCTCCCCAATCTCTTCCGCCTCCACACGCAACTTCCCACTACTATCCTTGACTGGACCTACTCCTACCCTAGTCATTCTTTTATTCCTAACATACCTATAGAAAGCCTTAGGGTTTTCCCTAATCCTACCAACTAAGGACCTTTCATGTCCCCTCCTTGCTGCTCTTAGCTCTCTCTTCAGGTCCTTCCTGGCTACCCTATAACTCTCAATCGCCCCAATTGAACCTTCACGTCTCATCTTGAGATAGGCCGCCCTCTTCCATTTAACAAGGGATTCCAATTCCTTATTAAACCACGGCTCCCTCGCACGACCCTTTCCTCCCTGCCTGACAGGTACATAATTATCAAGGACACTCAATAGTTGCTCCTTGAACAAGCTCCACATATCATTTACACTCTTGCCTTGGAGTCTACTTTTCCAAGCCACACATCCTAAGTCATGCCTCACCGCATCATAATTTCCCTGACCCCAGCTATAACTCTTGCCCTGTTGTACACACTTATCCCTCTCCATCACGAGAGTAAAAATCACCGAATTATGGTCACTATCCCCAAAGTGCTCACCTACCTCTAATTCTAACACCTGGCCTGGTTCGTTACCCAGAACCAAATCCAGTATGGCCTCACCTCTTGTTGGCCTGTCTACATATTGTGTCAGGAAACTCTCCTGCACACATTGAACAAACACTGACCCATCTAACGAACTTGAGCTATAGCTTTCCCAATCAATATCAGGAAAGTTAAAGTCCCCCATAACAACCACCCTATTACTGTCACTCATCTCCTGAATCACCTTCCCTATCCTTTCTTCAATGATTCTAGGACTATTAGGAGGCCTGTAAAAGACTCCTAACAGGGTGACCTCACCTTTCCTATTCCTAACCTCAGCCCAAACTACCTCAGATGGCAAGTCCTCATCCATCGTCCTTTCCACCACTGTAATACTATCCTGTAATAACATCCTTCGTCCCTATCCACAACTCCACCGACCTTAGTGTCATGTGCAAATTTACTAACTCACCCTTCTACGCCCTCATCCAGGTGTTTATAAAAATGACAAACTGCAGTGGACCCAACACCGACCCTTGCGGTACACCATTGGTAACTGGACTCCAGGATGAACATTTCCTATGAACCACCACCCTCTGTCTTCTTTCAGCAAGCCAATTACTGATCCAAACTGCTATATCTCCCATAATTCCATTCTTCCGCATTTTGTGCAATAGCCTACTGTGGGGAACCTTATCGAACACCTTGCTGAAATCCATATACACCACATCAACCGGTTTACTCTCATCTACCTGTTTGGTCACCTTCTCAAAGAACTCAGTAAGGTTTGTGAGGCACGACCTACCCTTCACAAAACTGTGCTGACTATCCCAAATCAAATTATTCTTTTCTAGATGATTATAAATCCTATCTCTTATAACCTTTTCCAACACTTTACCAACAACTGAAGTAAGGCTCACTGGTCTATAATTACCAGGGTTATCTCTACTCCCCTTCTTGAACAGGGGAACCACATTTGCTATCCTCCAGTCTTCTGGCACTATTCCTGTAGACATTGATAATTTAAAGATCAATGCCAAAGGCTTGGCAATCTCCTCCCTGGCTTCCCAGAGCATCCTAGGATAAATCCCATCCAGCCCAGGGGACTTATCTATTTTCACACTCTGCAAGATTTCTAATACCTCTTCCTCAATCCCACCTAGTCTAGTAGCCTTTATCTCAGTATTCTCTTCGACAACATTGTCGTTTTCTAGAGTGAATACTGTCGAAAAATATTCATTTAGTGCTTTCTCTATCTCCTCTGACTCCACACACAACTTCCCACTACTATCCTTGATTGGCCCGAATCTTACTCTCGTCATTCTTTTATTCCTTAAATATCCATAGAAAGCCTTAGGGTTTGCCCTGATTCTATCCGCCAACAACTTCTCATGTCTCCTCCTGGCTCTTCTGAGCTCTCTCTTTCGGTCTTTCCTGGCTACCTTGTAACCCTCAAGCGCCTTAGCTGAGCCTTCACATCTCATCCTAACATAAGCTTTCTTCTTCCTCTTGACCAGAGATTCCACTTCCTTCATAAACCACGGCTCCCGCACTCTACAGCTTCCTCCCTGCCTGACAGGTACATACTTATCTAGGACACACAGGAGCTTTTCCTTGAATAAGCTCCACATTTCTAATGTGCCCATCCCCTGCAGTTTCCTTCCCCATCCTGTGCTTCCTAAATCTTGCCTAATCACATCGTAATTGCCTTTCCCCCAGCTGTAACTCTTGCCCAGTGGTATACACCTATCCCTTTCTATCACTAAAGTAAACATAACAGAATTGTGATTGCTACCACCAAAGTGCTCACCTACTTCCAAGTCTAACACCTGGACGGGCTCTTTACCCTGTACCAAATCTAATGTGGCTTCGCCCCTTGTTGGCCTGTCTACATACTGTGTCAGGAAGCCCTCCTGCACACACTGGACAAAAACTGACCCATCTATAGTACTCGTACTGTAGTGATCCCAGTCAATATTTGGAAAGTTGAAATCCCCCGTGACAACTACCCAGCCTCTCTCACTCCTATCGAAAATCATCTTTACTATCCTTTCCTCTACATCTCTGGAACTATTCAGAGGCCTATAGAAAACTCCCTACAGGGTGACCTCTCCTTTCCTGTTTCTAACTTCAGCCCATACTACCTCAGCTGACGAGTCCCCAAACATCCTTTCTGCAACTGTAATACTGTCCTTGACCAACAATGCCACACCTCCCCCCCTTTTATAAACCTCTATAAGGTCACCCCTCAGCCTCCGATGCTCTAGGGAAAACAGCCCCAGCCTATTCAGCCTCTCCCTATAGCTCAAACCATCCAACCCTGGCAACATCCTTGCAAATCTTTACTGAACTCTTTCAAGTTTCACAACAGCTTTCCTACAGCAGGGAGACCAGAATTGAACTCAATATTCCAAAAAATTCTGTACAAGAAAATTCAAACTAAATATGCTGTTCGCAGAAAGAATACAAAAATCAGCCCACTACTTGAAGAACAGTTCCAGCAAAGAAAACTGCTCCACTGTATAACTTCACAACCTGGCCAGTGCGGCAGAGCTGATGACTACATCCTTGAAGGAAAGGAGTTGGAATTCTACCTGAGGAAGATCACTGCTAAGAAGGGCAATTAAACACACGCTTAGGAAAATGTGATTAACAAACTACTTTTACCAAAAAAGAAATGATCTGGTTATGTGTGAACAAGAGATGATGTAATTGATTGCCTTTGAACATTTAAGAGCAAAGCAACAACTCTGGGATGAGCAAATCTCAAAGTTTGTGAGAAGATTTGTAGCTCGGGTGCTCGTTGTTGTGGTTCTGTTCGCCGAGCTGGGAATTTGTGTTGCAGACGTTTCGTCCCCTGTCTAGGTGACATCCTCAGTGCTTGGGAGCCTCCTGTGAAGCGCTTCTGTGATGTTTCCTCCGGCATTTATAGTGATTTATATCTGCCGCTTCCGGTTATCAGTTCCAGCTGTCCGCTGCAGTGGTCGGTATATTGGGTCCAGGTCGATGTGCTCATTGATTGAATCTGTGGATGAGTGCCATGCCTCTAGGAATTCCCTGGCTGTTCTCTGTTTGGCTTGTCCTATAATAATAGTGTTGTCCCAGTCGAATTCATATTGCTTGTCATCTGCGTGTGTGGCTACTAAGGACAGCTGGTCGTGTTGTTTCGTGGCTAGTTGGTGTTCATGGATGCGGATCGTTAGCTGTCTTCCTGTTTGTCCTATATAGTGTTTTGTGCAGTCCTTGCATGGGATTATGTATACTACATTAGTTTTGCTCATGCTGGGTATTGGGTCCTTCGTCCTGGTGAGTTGTTGTCTGAGAGTGGCTGTTGGTTTGTGTGCTGTTATGAGTCCTAGTGGTCACAGTAGTCTGGCTGTCAGTTCAGAAATGTTTTTGATGTATGGTAGTGTGGCTAGTCCTTTGGGTTGTGGCATGTCCTTATTCGGTTGTTTTTCCTTTAGGCATCTGTTGATGAAATTGCAGGATATCCGTTTTTGGCGAATACATTGTATAGGTCTTCTTCCTCTTTTTGCAGTTCTGGTGTGCTGCAGTGTGTTGTGGCCTTTTGAACAGTGTCTTGATGCAACTTCGTTTGTGTGTGTTGGGGTGGTTGCTTTCATAGTTCAGGACTTGGTCTGTGTGTGTGGCTTTTCTGTATACCTTTGTGGTTAATTCTCCGTTTGGTGTTCTCTGTACCCTCACGTCCAGGAATGGGAGTTGGTTGTCCTTTTCTTCCTCTCTAGGGAATCGGATTCCTGTGAGTGTGGCGTTGATGATCCGGTGTGTGTTTTCTATTTCTGTGTTTTTAATGATTACAAAGGTGTCATCTACATATCTGACCGAGGGTTTGGGTTGGATTTGCGGTAAGACTGTTTGTTCTAACCTTCGCATTACTGCTTCTGCTATGAGTCCAGAGATGGGTGAGCCCATGGGTGTGCCATTGATTTGTTCATATATTCGGAGGTTGAATTGTGAAGTGTGTTGTGAAGCACAGGTCCAGTAGTTTGAGTATGCCGTCTTTGTTGATAGGTTCCTGGTCTTGTTGTCTGTTCTGTATGTCCAGCAGGTTGGCTATTGTTTCTCTGGCTAGGGCTTTGTCAATAGAGGTGAACAGTGCTGTTACATCGAATGAAACCATAGTTTCTTCCTTGTCTATGTGTATATTTCTGATGATGTCCAAGTATTCCTGTGTTGACTGTATAGAGTGTCTGGATCCGCTGATCAGGTGTTTCAGTTTCTGTAGTTCTTTAGCCAGTTTGTGTGATGGTGTCCCTGGTAGTGATACTATGGGTCTGAGTGGGATGTCTGGTTTGTGTACTTTAGGTAGTCCATAGAATCTGGGGGTGTTGTTGCTTTCCGGTTTCATTCTTTGTAGGTCCGACCTGGTTATCTGTCCATTTTTTTGTAGGTTCCTCAGTGTGTTGTTTATCCTATTGGTGAGCTGTGGGATGGGGTAAAACTCCCTCTTTTGGTAGGTGTTGGTATCTGCAAGTAGTTGTTGTGCTTTTTGGGTGTACTCTGCTTTGTCCAGGATGACCGTCATTCTGCCTTTGTCTGCTGGTAGTATGATTATGTTCTTATCGTTTCTTAGTGCTTTTAGTGCTTCCCTCTCCTTGGTGTTGAGGTTGTGTGTTTTGTCTTTTCCTTGTTATCAGAGGTACGATACTTTGTCTCACTGTTTGTTGTGTCTCTTCTGTCAGTCCATTGTTCCTGAGTGTGCATTCTAGTGCTGCTAGGAAGTCTGCTGTCTTGGCGTCCCTGTGGTTATAGTTGAGTCCCTTGGCCAGTATTGTTCTTTCCGTGTCTGTGAGCTGTCTGTGGGAGAAGTTTCTAACCCAGTTTTGTGTTGTGGTGTCCTCTCTGTTGTGTGTTAGTTTGGCCATTTTTTTCTTTTAGTGCCTTTTTTTTGCAGTGTGTGGTCCTGTTCTGTCCTATGGTGATGGCCTGTTCTATGGTCCATTCCTGATTGGTGGTTTTTGAAATTAACGATTTTTGGCGCGCAATTTCTTGTCTGTATTTGTGTAGTCTGTTGTGTGCGTCTGTAATCATCACCTGGATCATTTCTCAGATTCAATCAATAAGCACATCGACCTGGACCCAATATACCGGCCACTGCAGCGGACAGCTGGAACTGACAACCGGAAGCGGCAGAAACAAACCACTATAAATGCCGGAGGAAAGATCACAGAAGCGCTTCACAGGAGGCTCCCAAGCACTGAGGATGTCACCTAGACAGGGGACAAAATGTCTGCAACACAAATTCCCAGCTCGGCGAACGGAACCACAACAATCAGCAAATCTGTAATACTGCATATGCATGAATGACATTACATAGAAACACAAAGCAGGAAGCCTGTTGAGCTTGCTATACCATTCAATATGATCATGGTTGCTCATCCAACCCAGTAGTCTGTACTTGCTTTCTCCTCATACCCTTTGATCCTTTTAGCCCTATGAACTATATCTAACTTCTTGAAAACATTCAATGCTGGAAGGTGTAAGGTTATGCACTTAGGTAGGAAGAATAAAGGTTTAGAGCACCGAATGTTCAGAAGATTTGTAACTCAGGCTGACATTCCAGATGTAAGTTTGGTCGCTGACCTGAAAGGTTCATTTTCAGATGTTTCGTCACCGTACTAAATAACATCTTCAGTGAGCCTCCAGATGAACCACTGGTCGTGTAGACTGCTTTCTATTTCTGTCTTTGCGTTTCCTGTGATGTCATTTCCTGTGGCGACATCATTTCCTGTGTTTTTTTCTCAGGGGTAATAAATGGGATCCAAGTCAATGTGTTTGTTGATAGAGTTCCAGTGGGAATGCCATGCTTCACGGATGACCCATTCTCACTAGCATCCTTGGATGGTTTGGGCTATAGGGAGAGGCTGAATAGGCTGGGGCTGTTTTCCCTGGAGCGTCGGAGGCTGAGGGGTGACCTTATAGAGGTTTATAAAATTATAAGAGGAGGGGGTGTGGCATTGTTGGTCAAGGACAGTATTACAGTTGGGGACTCGTCAGCTGAGGTAGTATGGGCTGAAGTTAGAAACAGGAAAGGAGAGGTCACCCTGTTGGGACTTTTCTATAGGCCTCCGAATAGCTCCAGAGGTGTGGAAGGACACCACTTCGACTGGGACAACACATCCATCCTAGGACAAGCCAAACAAACACACGCACGAGAATTCCTAGAAGCATGGCATTTCAACCGGAACTCTATCAACAAACAGATTGACTTGGATCCCATTTACCACCCCCTGAGAAAAATAACAGGAAATGACATCACTAACATAAGGAACTCCAAACACAAAATTAGAAAGCGGATGACACCAGTGCTTCATCTAGAGGCTCACTGAAGATTTACCTAATATGGTGACGAAACGTCAGAAAACAAACCTTCCAGCTCAGCAAGAAAACCTACATCCAGGGACAGAGCACTTTCTAAATGGGAAAAGGCTTTGGAAATCTGAAGCACAAAGGGCCAAGTGAGGCCTAGTTCAGGATTCTCTTAAGGTTAACAAGCAAGCTTTATTGGTAGTTAGGGAGGTAAATGCAATATTAGCATTCATTTCATTAATGCTAGAACACGAGCGTAGAGATGTACTGCTGAGGTTGTACAAGGCTCTGGTCAGACAATATTTTGAAAATTGAGAGTGGCTTTGAGACCCACATCTAAAGAACGATGTGGTGGGAGTTGAAAGGAGGTGTACAAGAATGATTCTGAAGATGAAGGGACCATCATATGGAGTGGTTGAGGTCCCTGGGTCTGTACTGGATGGAGTTTAGAAGGAAAGTGGGCGCAGGGGGAGAAGAGGGGGAATCTGATTCAAACTTATAGAATACTGAAGGGCCTGGATGGACCAGACTTGGGTAATCTGTTTCCACTTGTAGGAGAGAGGTCACAGTCTTAGAGCGAAGTCATGACCCTTTAGAACTGAGTTGAGGAGGCTTTTCTTCTGACATAAAATGCTTAATCTGTGGAACTCATTGCTACAGAAGGCTGTAGAGGTCAAGTCATTGAGTGTATCTAAGACAGAGTTAGGTTCTGGATTAGTAAGGGGATCAAAGGTTTATGGGGAGAAGGCAGGAGAATGGGGCTGAAAAACATGTCAGCCATAATTAAATGGCAGAACAGCCTCAATGGGCTGAATGTCTTAATTCTGTGTCTATATCTTCTGGTTCAGGGCTTTAAAATCCTTTCTTAAGTAAGTTGCCCAGACTGAACGCTATATTCCAAATTGGTCTGACCAATTACTTGCAGAGGTTTATATGTTCAAGGACCCTATAAGTCTTCTTAACAACTGCTCCAATTTGCCTGGTCACCTTCACAGAATCATGTACATCAACACCAAGGTCCCTTTGCTTCTGTAATCCCTTCAAAGTTGTACCATTAAGCCAATATTGTCCCTCTGTGTTTCATCTACCGAAATGCATTACCTCATATTTATCTCCTTGCACACATGGGTGATAACCTTGCTTCTGAGCAAATCACATTCAAATGTGGCCATTAGATTTGAATTCACTTATCAAACCTGAAGTCCCTCGGGATTGGAACCATTCCAGGAAGCAACCCCTGAAATTTCCTCACATCCTTCCTAAAATGTAGTGACCAAAACTGGGTCCAATGCTTAAGTTCATGGTCTAGCCGGAGCCGGAAACTTCTAAAGCTACAGAATAAATTCACTGCTTTGTACTCAATACCTTTTTATGAAGTCAAATATCACACATGCTTTGCAAACTACCCTCTCAAAACCAGCTTTGCTGCTTGCAGTAATCTAAGTACATGAACTCCCAGGTCCCTCTGTCCTTGTCCACTGTATAGAGCAGTCATTTAGCATAGCATCAGAAGAATGAATAAGTTTATATCCATCATGGTCTAATAACGCAATAACATTGCCAGTGTTAGGGTTAACCAGTGTTATCTCCAATACCAGGGCTATTCTAAGCATGTATGCATTGGTCTCAGAAGAGTAGAGGCGGAGATTTTGGAACTTAAGGAAACAAACTTATACAGAGTTTGACAGTCAAACAGAATAATTTTGAGGAGGATAAGAGATTTTAAAGACTGATAATATTTACAATGCTTTTACAGAAATCATTCCTTTCAAAACATTTAAAACTTCCTTACTTTCTATAATCAGAACTCATGTAAAAAAATCAAATGGTAGCAACTGCAAGACAGGCATCTATCATGGCTGACAATTATGTACTGATCCATAAACATTTTTCTGTCACCTCAGAAGTTTGAGAGGAATAAAAGGTGGGATAGTGAAAGGAAGGTAAAAACGACAGCAGATGCTGCAAACCAGATTCTGGATTAGAGTGGTGCTGGAAAAGCACAGCAATTCAGGCAGCATCCGAGGAGCAGGAAAATCCAACGTTTCGGGCAAAAGCCCTTCATCAGGAAGGAAGGCAATTAGGCAGGGTAGAGAATGGACAGAAGGGAATGCCACAAGAAATCCTCAGAATAAGAAGAAAGTTGCTGAGTGGAGGTGAAGTGCAAAAGTTTAAATGTTTCCAAGTCTGTAAAGTTAACTCACTGAGCTTGGAGGTTTGTTTTCAGAGGAGCTTCAAGATTTGCTTCGTCACCATACTAGGCAACATCATCAGTGAGTCTCTGACAAAGCGCTGATGGTATGTCCTGCCTCTCTGTTGAAAGGCCTTGGTTTTTTAAGGTGGGCGATGTCATTTCTGGTTCTGTTTTTGTCAAGGGAAAGCAGTTGGGATCGAAATCGATGTGTTTAGTGATGGAGTTCTAGTTAGACTGCTATGCCATCTAAGCATTCTCGTGAGTGTCTTTGTTTCACCTGTCCTAGGATGTGTATGTTGCCCCAGTCAAAGTGGTGTCCTTCTCTGCATGTATAGAAACCAGTGATAGTGGGTGGTCTCTTTTAGTGGCCAGTTAGTGTTCATTGTATCCTGGTGGCAAGTTTCCTGCTACTTTGTACGATGTAGTGATTTTGTTTTACAGTCCTTGCATGGTATCTTGTAAATGACAAGTTAGTTTTGCTGGTGGTATCTAATGGATACTTTAGATTCATTTGTTGCTGTTTAAGTGTGTTGATGGTTTTCTAGGTTACCATGATGCCAAGGGGTCTGAGTGGTTTGGAAGTCATTTCTGATCTGTCTTTGATGTAAGGTAATGTGGCTATAGTTTTTGATTGCGTTGTGTCTGCTTGTTTGGGTTTGTTTCTGAGGAATCGGCAGATTGTATTTATTGAGTACCCATTTTTCTTAAATGTTGTATAGATATTTTTCTTCTGCTGTTTGTAGTTCTTGGATGCTGCAGTGTGACGTAGCTCGTTGAAATAGTGTCTTGATGTCACTTCCGATGATTGCTTCTGAAGGTAAGCAGTGGTCTGTGTGTGTTGTTTTTCTGCAGTCGCTGGTTTGAAGCTCTCCGTTTACTGTACGTTCAACTGTCACGTCTAGGAATGGGAGTCTGTTGTCGTTCTCCTCCTCTTGTGAATTTGATGCCTGTCAGGATATTGTTGATGGTGTTGTACGTTTCCTCTCATTTGTTCTGTTTTGTGATGACAAAGCTGTCATCCACACAGTGGACCCAGAGTTTGGGCTGGATAGATGGGAAGGCAGCTTGTTCAAGTCTCTGCATTACTGTTTCCATTGTGAGCCCTGATATTGATGATCCCATAGGTGTTCTGTTGACTTGTTTGTAGGTTTGGTTACTGAATGTGAAGTGGGTGATGAGGCACAGGTCCACTAGCTTGAGGATGTCGGCTTTGCTGTAACGTCAATGGAGACCATTATTTCGTCCTCTTCGATCTTGGTGTCTTTGATGGTGTTCAGGAATTCTTGGGTGGAAGGATTGGAGCGACGTGAATCTTCAATTAGGTGTTTTCATTTTTGGTGAAGTTCTTTGGCTAGTCTGTATGTTGGTGTACCAGGTAGGGAGACTATGGATCAGAGGGAGCCCCCTTGGTTTGTGTATTTTTAGTAATCCATACAAGTGTGAAGTGTTGGATTCATCTGGTTTCATGTTTTGGAAATCTGTCCTGTTCAATTCTCCCGATTTTACAAGTGCTGTTAAAAAGGATGAGATTCTGTTTAATAACTGTGGGGTCGGGTCTATAACCACCTGCTGGTGTTGGTATCTGCATGTAGAGCATTTGCCTTTTTAAAATAGATCCTAGGACAGGCGAAACAAAGATACGTACGAGAATTCTTAGAGGCATGGCATTCTAGCCAGAACTCCATCAATAAACATATCAATTTAGATCCTATCTACCTTCCCTTAAGGAAAACTGGAAGTGACATCACCCACCTTAAGAAACTAAGACCTTTCAATAGAGAGACAGGACATACCACCAGCCCTTCACCAGAGACTCACTGATGTTATAGTGTGGTGATGAAACATCTGAAAACAAACCTTCAAGCTCAGCGAGTTAACTTACATACTTATCACCAACCTGAACTACAAATCTTCGCAAACTATTTAAATGTTTCTATCATAAGTTCATAATTGCTCTGATCATTGGAGGTTGTGAGGTAAACCCATGGGACCCATTGGAGCTCATAAAGATTAGTCTGAGAGGAAATACAAAAAGATAATATCCAGGAGTAGGCTGAAATTCTGGCCAGAACGAAACAGGCCAGAGGTGAATTCTGTTGTTTGCAAAGAAACATGTAAGGTAGATGAGAGGTAAGCTGGATTTTTAGCGAAAGGGAAAGTGACTCCTCTTCAGGTAAAGTAGCTAAACATCTAACAATACTAACAAATAACACAATCCCTTTTACTGGAGGAAGAATTGATATTCTCCCAGAGAGGTTACATACTGAACACATGATAAATTTTGTTTGTTAAGTAGAGTGTTCCAAGATTTTTAATGATGCTTTTGGGAACTCTTTTCCATGTTACCATCAAAGTACAAATAATTCACATCTGTGAAACTGGACTCAGAGGCAATTGGATATGGGGTCTGCAAAGAATTCCCAAAATGAGTCTTATAAATCTTGGAGGTACTGTTCAAATGCTCACCAATTACTACATGGCAGCAGCACAGAGCAGAAAGACTGCCCTTCACATTGCTTCTCAGTGAGAGATCAGTAACAAGTGATGGCAAAATTGGTAGGACGAGAACACCCTGAAGAAGGGCTCATGCTCCTTGGATGCTGACTGACCTGCTGCGCTTTTCCAGCAACACATTTTCAGGACGAGAACAAGCCAAATAAAGCACATCCAAAAGATTTGAGTAAATGTAATTACCTTTCTGAATTCAACAACCTCATCTGAGCCTTGAACCTGAAACAAACATTAAATAAAGTACAACTTTTAGTTTCAAAAGGCATCATATGTCAGCACAGTCAATGTGGGCTGAAGGGCCTGTTCCTGAGCTGCACTGCTCCTCTTATGAGAAAACAACAAACGACTAGGTTGATGGAGAGGTACCAGCCACTACTATATAGACACTGGGCATTATGGTCAAGGATTGCAAAAATATTTGGTCTCTAAATACAACACATGAAAGACAGATGAATTCCATTTATATGAAGCTCTCTGGTAAATTTATTTTAGTTAAATTAATATATATGTGTAATCTCCAGACACAGCTTGTGCATGGAGCTCTACAATATAAAGAGGTGATGCCACATTATAACATCCAGGTACTTGGCTCATTTGCATAACTCAGCACTTAAAGAAACATCGTTCAAAGTGATAAAACACCATCACGTTTCCAGGATAGCTTTTGTATGCTACAATGCATTACAGAAGGCGTTACTAAGGGATACAATTAAATGTTTGGCTGAAGTAAGTATTTTGTAGAGACATGGAAACATAGAAAACAGGTGTAATACATCTGTAGCATACATAAGGTCCAGGCAGCTAAGAACAGAACAGGCCCTGGAGGAATATCAGGAGAGTAGGACCAGTATTAAATGAGGAATCAAGCGGGCTAAAGCATGAACTAGCTTTAGCGAGCAGAATTAAGGAGAATCCCAAAGCCTTTTATTCTTATATAAGAAGCAAGTGGGTACGCAGAGAAAGAATTAGTGCACTAAAGGATAAGGAAGGAAGGCTGTGTGTCAAACCTGAGAGAATGGATGAGATTCTGAATAATTACTTTGCATCAGTGTTCACTGAGGAAAGGCACATGATGAATGTTGAGATTAGAGATAGAAGTTTGATTAGTCTGGATCATGTTGGCATAAGTAGGGAAGATATGTTGGGTAGGCTAGAGGTTATTAAGGTGGACAAATCCCCAGGACCGGATGGGATTTATTCCGGGTTGCTGAGGGAGACGAGAGAGGAAATAGCTGGAGTCCTGACAGATATCTTTATAGCATCCTTAAACACTGGTGAGGTGCCGGAGGACTGGAGGTTTGCTCATGTTGTCGCCCTGTACAAGAAGGGTTGTAGGGATATTCCGGGTAACTCCAGACCAGCGAGTCTGACGTCAGTGGTGGGAAAGTTGCTGGAGAAAGTACGGAGGGATAAAATCTAATTATATTTGGGGAAAAACGGGCTTACCAGTGATGGGCACCATGGTTTTGTGCGGTGGAGATTGTACCTAACAAACTTAATAGAGTTCTTTTAGGAAGTGACCAAGTTGATAGATGAAGGAAGGGCTGTAGATGTCATATACATGTACTTTAGTAAGGTGTTTGATAAGGTTCCCCATGGTAGACTAATGGAGAAAGTGAAGTCACATGGTATGCAGGGTGTTCTAGCTAGGTGGATAAAGGTGAGAGGGCAAGTTGCCTCATATAGAACAAAGAGAACAAAGAAATTTTCCAGCCCAGGAACAGGCCCTTCGGCCCTCCAAGCCTGAGCTGATCCAAATCCACTGTCTAAACCTGTCGCTCAAATCCAAAGCATCCCTACCCCCCTGCTCCCCACCTATCCATGTATCTGTCCAGACGCATCTTAAATGAATCTACCATGACTGCCTCTACTACCTCTGCTGGCTACGTGTTCCAAACACCCACCACCCTCTGTATAAAATAATTGCTGCGTGTGTCCCCCTTAAATTTTCCATCTCTCACCTTGAAAGCGTGACCTTTCATTATTGAATCCTTCACCCTGGGAAAAGCTTATCTCTATCTACCCTGTCTATACCCTTCATGATTTTGTAGACCTCAATCAGTCCTTCTTCAATCTCATTTTTTCTAATGAAAACAATCAACCTCTCTTCACAGCTAGCACCTTCCATACCAGGCAACACCCTCGTAAACCTCCTCTGCGCCCTCTCCAAAGTGTCCACATCCTTTTGGTAATGTGGCGACCAGAACTGTACACAGTATTCCAAATGCGGCCGAACCAAAGTCTTGTACAATTTTAACATGATTTGCCAGCTGTTATATTCAATACCACGTCCAATGAAGGCAAGCATACCATATGCCTTCCTGACCACTCTATCCATCTGTACAGCCACTTTCAGGGTACAATGGACCTGAACTCCCAGATCTCTCTGCTCATCAACTTTTCCCAAGGCTCTTCCATTTGCAATATAGTTGGCTGTTGAATTAGACTTGCCAAAATGCTTCTCCTCACATTTGCCTGGATTGAACTGCATCTGCCACTTCGCCGTCCAACTCTCCAGTCTATCTATATTCTCCTGTATTCTCTGACAGTCCCTTATGATTTCTGCTACTCCACCAATCTTCGTGTCATCTGCAAACTTGCTGTTCATACCAACAGTGCCCTCTTCCAGATCATTTATGTATATCACAAACAACAGTGGCCCCAACACTGACCCCTGTGGAACACCACTGTTCATTTTCTCCATTTCTAGATACTCCCTTCAACTACTACTCTCTGTCTCCTGTTGCTCAACCAGTTCTTTATCCACCTAGCTAGAACACCCTGCACACCATGTGACTTCACTTTCTCTATTAGTTTACCATTGGGAACCTTATCAAATGCCTTACCAAACTCCATGTATATGACATCAACAGTCCTTCCTTCATCAATCAACTCAGTCACTTTCTCAAAGAACTCTATTAAGTTGGTAAGGCACAATCTCCCCCGCACAAAACCATGTTGCCTATCACTGAGAAGCTCATTCTTTTCCAAATATAAATAGATCCTTTCTCTTAGTAACCTCTCCAGCAACTTTCCCACCACCGACGTCAGGCTCACTGGTCTGTAGTTACCCGGAATATCCCTACTACCCTTCTTGTACAGGGGGACAACATGAGCAACCCTCCAGTCCTCCAACACCTCACCTGTGTTTAAGGACGCCACAAAGATATCTGTCAGGGCCCCAGCTATTTCCCCTCTCGCCTCCCTCAGCAACCTGGGCTCGATCCCATCCAGTCCTGGGGCTTTGTCCACCTTAATAACCTCTAGCCTACCCAACACATCTTCCCTACTTATGCCAACGTGATCCAGACTAATCAAACTTCTATCTCTAATCTCAACATTCATCATGTCCCTCTCCTCAGTGAACACTGATGCAAAGTAATCATTCAGAATCTCACCCATTCTCTCAGATTCGACACATAGCCTTCCTTCGTTATCTTTTAGTGGACCAATCCTTTCTCTAGTTACCCGCTTGCTTTTTATATAAGAATAAAATGCTTTGGGATTCTCCTTAATTCTGCTTGCTAAAGCTAGTTCATGACCCCTTTTAGCCCGCTTGATTCCTTGTTTAAGACATGTCCTACTTTTCCGATATTCCTCCAGGGCCTGTTTTGTTCTTAGCTGCCTGGACCTTATGCACACTTCCCTTTTCCTCTTGGTCATACAATTTCTCCTGTCATCCACGGTTCACTAATCTTGCCCTTCCTATCCTTTACCTTCAACAGGACATGCCTATCCTGCACCATCTTTAACCTATCTTTGAAAGTCTCCCACATCTCAAGTGTCGACTTCCCTTCAAATAGTTGTGTCCAATCCACATTTCCCAGCTCCTGCCTAATTTTGATAAAATTGGCCTTGGCCCCGTTTAGTACTCTTCCCTGAGGAACACTCTCCTCTTTATGTACGAGTATACTAAAACTTACAGAATTGTGGTCACTGTTCCCAAGGAAATCCCCCACCGCAACTTCTACCATCTGTCCTGGCTTGTTCCCCAGTACCAGGTCCAATATGGCCCCTTCCCTCGTCGGACTATTGACATACTGCTCTAGAAAACTCTCCTGGATGCTTCTGACGCTCAGTGTATCCCAGTCAATGTTGGGAAAATTAAAATCTCCCATCACCACTACCCTATTGCCTCTACATCGTTCCATAATCTGTTTACCTATTTGTTCTTCCACCTCATGCTCACTGTTGGGAGGCCTGTAATACAGCCCCAACAATGTAACTGCACCCTTCTTATTTCTCAGCTCCACCCATAATGCCTCACTACCCAAGACCTCCATAGTGTCCTCCTTTAGCACAGCCGTGATATCGTCCCTGACCAGCAATACAACTCCCCCCCCCCTTTTACTTCCCTCCCTGTCCTGTCTGAAGCGTCTATATCCTGGAACATTTAGTTGCCAAGCGACCACATTTGGAATATTGTGTCCAGTTCTGGTCGCCCTACTATAGAAAAAATACAGAGACTTTGGAGAGGGTGCAAAGAAGGTTTACCAGGATGCTGCCTGGACTGGAGGGCTTGCCTTACGAACAAAGTTTGAATAAGCCCAGACTTTTCTCTCTGTAGAGGAGGAAGAGAGGAGACCTGATCGAGGTGTACAAAATAATGAGAGGAATAGATAGAGTTAATAGCCAGAGACTTTTCCCCAGGGCAGGATTGACTGGTCTGAGAAGTCATAGTTTTAAGATATTAGAGGAAAAGTATAAAGGAGACGTCAGAGGTAGGTTCTTTACACAGAGAGTTGCGAATGCATGGAATGCGTTGCCAGCGGTGGTGGTGTCATTGGGGACATTTAAGTCCCTGCTGGACATGCACATGGATAGCAGTGAGTTGAGGGGTGCGTAGGTTAAGTTACTATATTTTACATTAGGATGAAATCTCGGCACAACATCGTGGGCCAAAGGGCTTGTTCTGTGCTGTACTTTTCTATGTTCTACGTTCCATCATGCCCTTCCTTCAACCAAGTCTGTGTGATTGCAATAACGTCATTGATTGCAATAACCAATCCAAGCCCTAAGTTCATCTGCCTTACACACTATACTCCTTGCATTAGATACATTTCAGGCCACCGGTTTTTTGCGCTCATCCGCTCCCTGCCCAAATATAAATTAAGCCCTTGCCTTCCCGGCAGCCCTCGCTTCACTCCTCGCCGCCCTGTCAAAATGCAGGCCCGACTCCAGAGGTAAGTGCTTTAAATCCTTTAACAAGTACCTGGATGAGCACTTAGCACATCTTAACATTCAAGGCTATGGGCCAAGTGCTGCCCATTCTCCAGATTTATCTCTGTACACTATAAATACATCACTTTCAAATATATATTCACTTGAACTGAGAGTTCCCTCTGCTCACTTCCATCCATCAAACTTGTATCATTGAGCCTGTAATGTCTGCACATGCTTCTTCTATGAAAATGCATAACCTCACATTTCTTTGCATTGGAATTCATCTGCCAGGTGTCTGCCCATTTGGCCAACTTATCAATGCCCCTCTGAATTCCTCACAAGTCACTACTCTCCCCAGCTTAGCATCATCTGCAAATTTAGAGATTTTTTGCCCACAACACCAATGTCCAAATCGTTTATATAGATCAAAAAAAGCAGGGGTCCCTGCACTGATTCCTGGAGAACTCCACTACGTACCTTCCGCCACCCAAAAGCCATCCATTAACCATTATGGTAACTGAGACTTATTACTCTGCTTCCTATCACTCCACCTTTTGAAAGTCCACTTGTGTTAACATTTATTGGCTCTTTGTTATCAAAGGCAGCTGTTCCATCAATTAAAAAAAAATTTGGCAAACAATTTCTTTTTTATAAAACTTACTGACTCTGCCTGATTACATTAGGATTCTTTAAGCTAAACTTTCCTTGATTGTGAATAAGAACATGTTCTAAGTGACTCACATCAGGACAAACATCTCCCCTGTTTTCTATCCCCCCCCTTTTGAGGGAGAGAGATATACAGTGCAGTTGTCAGCATATATCTGCATCTGGATCCTCTGGAATAAATCATAACAGATTATTCACAGCTGATTCATACCACCTCTTCTCCTGGGACCTGCAGGCTGAGACTTTCACCTTTGAATAAAGCACTTGGATTAAATAGCACTCAAGATCTCTGTGATCTTTTGCAAAATGAATCTTATTATTTACTGAAGGCTGCTGCAAAATGAAAAGCTAGCACAACAGAAATTGGATTTCATAGCTTCTGTAAACCCAGATCACAAAACATACCGAAAGTTCTTGAGCCTCCTTCAATTTTGATTTATACAACATCCATCGGTATCGCAAATCTTCCAGCTGTTTCTCTTCTTCATTCGCACCAGGAAACTCAGCACTGAAGAGCTCTTCAAAAATTTTCTGGCCCTGAGGGACACGAGATTGCAGCACCTGAAAAATCATTAGTTAATCTTTTTAGAAAAGCTAAAAACATTGCTGCTGTGTGCACATAACTGGAGAACGTTGTTTATAAAATGACAAGAAGTAGAAGCTTTTCATCTTGCACTAATCAGTACACCATGTCAAGATGTCATGTTTGATTTCATGTCCATCAAATTCTCAAACTTCATATCAAATGCAGTTGAGGTAGTTTTAAATAGCAACTTGATATGGGACGGCAACTGTGTAGTGACTAGATCAGCAGGGTAGCAATGTGGAATTCCAAGAAATAGCAAAGACAGCAGCTTCATAAAGAGAGGATTGAACTTTTGTGGGAAGAGCAATGGCAGCAGTCAGCGGGTATTTCTTTTGATCGGCAAAGTGGTTTAAATCAGAAGATGCTAATGCAGTTAAGAAGTTCACTTCAAAAATGTTGAGTATTAAAATTAACTAATTGGAGATATGGCTGGGTAGGCACTGTGTAGCAGCTGTAGGATGTGAGAGTTGGTAGAGGTCAGGATGATCCACTGTGACTAGGAGAAAGTGAGAACTGCAAATGCTGGAGATCTGAGTCGAAATGTGTGGTGCTGAAAAAGCACAGCAGGTCAGGCAGCATCCGAGGAACAAGACAGTTGACATTTCGGGCATTAGCCCTTCATCAGGAAAATGTGATGAAGGGGTTATGCCTGAAATACTGACTCTCCTACTCCTCAGATGCTGCCTGACCTGCTGTGCTTTTCCAGCACCACACTAATCCACCATGGCCACATCTGCAGCAAGTGTTGGCTGCTTGAGAAACATCAACTCAAAGTTGATGAGCTGGAGTTCAAGTTGCAGAGACTGTGATATCAGAGAGGGAGAGATATTTGGACACAGTTATAGACAACAGTAACTTCCCTTAGATTAATTACATCAAATTTGGTACATGGTCAGGGGCAAGAGGTTTACATCTGCAAGCAAGACAGGTACTGGATTCTCGAATACAACTTTGGAGGATCCGCAGCCAGTGCCCTTATCCAATAAGTACAGGGTTCTTGCTCCCAGTATGGACGTGGGCACAGACTGCATGCAGGATGAATGTACTGAGCACAGTATAATAGTCCAGAGTGCAATTCAAGTGAGGGAAAGAAAGAGAAATGTAATAATCATGAGGGTTGTCATAGATACTTCAGGGAATAGATTGTGTTCTCTGCAGCAAAAGCAGAGTGTCCCAAAATCTGTGTTTCCTACCCAGTGTCAAGGTTCAGAACATCTATTCTGGGCTGGAGAGGAATTTGGAGTGGGAGGGGTTGGACCTAGTTCTAAGAGTCCATGTTGGCAATAATGACATGGGATTTAGGGATAAATTAAAAAGCACAACCACAAATAAATCTGTCCAGTGGGAAATGTTAAGAATTTATATTCTTGTCCCATTTCAGGGGCTTCATGTTTTACTATTTTCCGGGATTGGAGTAAGATAGTTGTGGATAACCAGGTACCCTTTAAAAAACAAAAGAGGCAGCATAAAAGCGCAACATGTTTTTCACAAGGCATTTCTTTAAAGTTGTGTGTTTATTGCAGAGACTCTGCATGTGTTTATGATTGTTTGTTTACAACTTCTGGATTGTGTTTGAACTTTACAGTTGGAGAAGGAAAAGAGCTTCCCAGCTCAGCTTTCCTGTCTCTGGAAAACCAGAGCCCTGGTCCAATCTGAACCCGGACTGCCCTCTGAAGAGCACCTAGAAGAAATTCAAAATTTTGCTTGAGTAACCTGTGTTGGCAAAGACTGATTGTGTTTGGTGACATCCAGCTTTATGCACATGAATGTCAGCCATCTGAACATCTCTATGCTTATCTATTTTGCTTTCAAGAACCAAGACATATTGGACAAAAAGAATCTTGGCAGAAATATCCCTGCTTATCCCTGGCCCTGCTTTTATTATTCAATCATAAGGACGATGTACATTGCTGGTTTGACCAGTATTTAAAATCCATTGCTAATTGTCTTTGAGGTGGTGGTGCTGATGACCTGCCTTCTTGAACTGCTGCAATTCACATGGCATAGAGTCATCTACAGTGTTATCAAGAAGATAGTTCCAAGATTTCAGCAATGGTGAAGAAAATGCAACACAGTTCCAAGTCAGGGTGTGGTGTGGAAGTAATGGTGTTCCCATGAATCTGTTGCCCTGTGCCCCTTGGTAGTGGTGTTTGCAGGTTTGGCAAGTGCTTTCTAAAGACATATAGAAAAATGTCTTGGAGATGGTACACACTATTTCCACTGTACCAGAGTGCTGAAGGGAGTACATGTTGAAAATAGTGGATGGGGTGCCAATCTAAAGAGGTTTGAGTTTGCCTTGAATAGGGTCAAGCTTCATGCATGCTCTTCGAGCTGTACCCACCATCACCTTTAATGACAGCCCCAGGATGCTAATGGTGGTAATGTCATTGAACATTGAAATTTAATGGCTGGATTCTCTCTTGTTAGAGGCAGTCATTGTCTGGCACTTTATCACTACAAATGAAGCAGTTGAAGATGATCAGGCTTAGGACATTGCCCTGAGGATCTCCAGTAGAGATGACCTAGGACCAAGATTGAAAACCTCCTTCAACCACAACCATCTTCCTTTTCGAAAGGCATCACTCTAACCAGGAGAGAATATTCCCCTAATTTCCAGCAACTCTACTTTTGCAAAGGGATGTCAAGGTCACTCTTACCTTGGGGGTTCAGCATGTTAACTAAATTTTGACCAAATCTGTGGTGTGGTTGAGGAGGTGATCAGTTAGCTCAGTTGGTTGGATGGCTGGTTTTAAATGCACAGGGATGTCAAGAGTATGGGTTCATTGTCTACACCAACTGAGGTTACCATGAAGATGCCTCCTTCACAAACTCTCCCTGGTCCAGAGGTGGTGACAGATTAAACTCTATCAGTCATCATTCTCCTAAGAGAGCAGCCCTATGTCCTCCGGGACTATAGCAACCTTTGGTGTCAGTTAGCTCAGCCTGCTGGACAATTGATTTGCAATGCAAAGTGAAATATTCGAGCAATAAGACAGAAAACTCTGAATGTTGAGGTACATTTAGGACTAGGGAAGAAGAATGGCTATTTAACATGTGCAAATGAGGCAAATCAACAGAGGCTGTAGTGGAATGCAGAAAATGAGGGGGAACTTAAAAAACCATTAGGAGAGCAAATGGGGGAACGAAAAAACACTGACAGATAGGATTAGGGAGAATCCATGATGTAAACATATCAAGTGTAAAAGGATAATCAGGGAATGACTAGGGTCCATTAGTGACCAGTGGGGCAATCTGTGCATGGAGCCAGCTGTTAAATAAGTACTACACATCTATCCTCACTTTGGAGGAGGACGTAGGTACATAATCTGGGGAGACTGACGGGTCTTAACATAGGGAATGAGGTGGTATTAGAGGTGTTAGCAGGCTTAAAAGTGGACAAATTCCCCAGTCTGGCTGCAGAGTTGTATCTCTGGCTGCAAAAGAAGCTAAGGCAGGAAAATACAAGGGCTTTGACTCACATTGTTATTTCCTCTCTGACCACAGAGGTGATTCCAGATGACAGCCATTTCAGTTCCACATTTTAAGAAAGGTGGTGGGGATAAACCAAGGAATTGCAGACATTAAGTCTCACATCAGTGGTCAGGAAATTATTGGAGAAAATTTAGAAGGAGACAATTAATCTCCACTTGGAAGGCAAGGTTTGTTCAGGGATAGTCAACCTGGCTTTATCAGAGGGGGGTCATACCTAACAAACTCTCAAAATTATTTGAGGTAGTGATCAAGTGTGATTGATATAGTCACTGTAATTGATATAGTTTTTTTCTGGATTGTAACAAAGCCTTTAACAACATCCTGCATGGAAGACTGATAAAGGCAACAGAATACCTTGGTGAGCTGAATTCAAAATTGTCTCAATGGGAGAGGACAGAAGTGGTGGGAGAAAGCTGCTTATGTAACCAAAAGAAAAAATGCTGGAAAATCTCAGGTCTGGCAGCATCTATAAGGAGAGAAAAGAGCCGACAGTTCGAGTCTAACTGACCCTTTGTCAAAGCTGTTTATGTGACTGGAGGCCAGCATCAAGTTGCATGGACAGTGCTGGGTCACTTATTATTCATGATAGCTCTAAATGATAGCTCCAAAGGATATACAAGAAAACATGGGGTTATGATAAATGAGTTTACATAGGACACAGATTGGCTAACAGGGAGGAAGGTGGTCTTAGGTTACAGGAGGATTTTACAGATGGGCAGTTCAGTGGCAGAAGGATTTTAACCCTGATAAGTGTTAGGTGATGCACTTCGGAAGAAGAAACAAGACAAGGCAACACTTCATGAAGGGCAAAACACTAGGAAGCTCAGAGGAACACAACACAACTCTGGGGTAATGGTCCAAAGATCCCTGCAAGCAGCAGGACAGGTTTGTAGGGTTGTTAAGGCAGCATATGGGACTTGCCTAACAGTTGTGGCATAGATTATAAGAGAAGGGAGGTCGTGTTGGAGCAAAATAAAACTTAGGATGAGCCACGGCTGGAGTATTATTTGCAATCCTGGTCATCGTGATTGAGGATGTGACTGCACTGGAATGGGTGCAGAGCCACTTCACCAGAATGTTGCCTGGGATGGAGCACTTTCGCTACAAAGAGAGACTGGATTAGCGCAGGTTTTCTTTGAAGCAGAGAAGCGCAGCAGATCAGGCAGCATCCAAGGAGCAGGAGAATCGACATTTCAGGCATAAGCCCTCCTTCAGGAAAAATTTGAAGCAGGGAAGGCTGACAGTGGCCCTGATTAATATGGGTAAGACTATGAGGCATATGTACAGGGTGGACAAAATGCAGCAGCTCTCCTTTGTTGAAAGGTCAATAATGAGTGGGTGCACCTTTAAGGTGAAAGGTAGGAGGTTTAGAGGGGATAGGAGGGAATACAGTTTCACCTTGAGGGTAGTTGAGGGCACCTTTAAAGAGTACTCAGATGAGCACCGAAAACATTGAAGGCCATAGAGCAAGTGCTGGAAAGTAGGACTAGTGTAGATTTAGAGCAGTTTTTGTCAGTGCGGATTGATGGGTTGAAGGGCCTCTTGTGTTTTGATTTCAGCTTGCTGGCATCCACAGATTTGTTTTACTAAAGGACAAGGAATATCTTCTCTGGGGCTATTACTACCTGGAATACTGAACAGCCTGGAAAGAGTGGACATTGGGAAGATGTTTCCATTAGAGGGAGAGATCAGGACCAGAGGGCACAGCCTTGCAGTAAAGGGAAGACCCTTTAGAACAGAGATGAAGAGAGACTTCTTCAGCCAGACAGTGGTGAATCTATAGAATTCATTGCCACAGAAGGCTGGGGAGGTCAGGTCATTGAGTATATTTAAGACAGAAATAGATGGTTTCTTCATTGTCAAGGGGATCAATGGTTATGGGGAGAAAGCAGGAGAAGGGGGTTGGGAAACTTATCAGCCATGAATGAATAGCGGAGCAGACTCAATGGGCTGAATGGCCTAATTTCTGCTCCTATATCTTCCGGTGAGGGCTGGGTCTTTGTATTTATTCAAGTCTAAGTTAGATTAATTTTTGATGGACAAATAAGTCAAACATAATGAGGCAGAGGTGGAACAGACAGAAAACTAGAATTCTGACCATAAATACATGATGTTACTGAATTGTGCAGCAGGTTTGAAGAACTGAATGGCCTCCAGCTGCTCCCATATTCTTATTACATTGAATCTTAATGATCTCTAATCTCGCTGACCTTCAGGCCTTGTTTTCTGTTTTTTCTCTCTCTGCTACTCCTAGGACGTTTGGCAGCTAGAATGCTCAACAATCTCCGATCTTCAGTTTTGAGCCACTCTTCAAACTTCTTCAATAACAGCTTGCAAGCACTGGGATCTCGACCATTCATCTGTTAAACAGTCAAATGGACTTTAACAAGTATGATTTGTATCGGACAAAAGCAAACTACTGAAAATGGTGAAAATCTGAAATGATAAATTACTGTAAATAATCAGTAATAGGTATCACGTTATAACATTCCAAACATTGCTCAGTTCAGATGAAAGATCATCAAACTGAAACATTAATTCTTCTTCCTCCATGCTGAAGATTTCCAACATTCTTGGTTTTGATTGGACTATGAATTGTGCAATGCTGACATTGTTTTAATCTGTTGAAACTAAACAGTGAGATTACTCAAGAGAAGTAAATGGCAAATTCATTCCATTGTGACATGCATGTATGGGTTTTGATCTGAATATACTGGCATACTTTTCTGCATTCTGCACCAAGTATGCTGTTTACGTATTTATTAATGGAATATAGTCAAGTACCTGTGATACGTACCCAATTCCCTTCAGATAAAGTGCTGGAGAAATTCAGGTCTGGCAGCATCTGTGAAAACTGAAATAAAATTAACGTTTTGAGTCCAGTCTACCCAAGAAGGACCTTGGACTCATAGCATTCACTCTTCTTCACAGATACTGCCAGACATTGAGTTTCTTCAACAATTCCCGTTTTTGTAATTATTCAGTTTTTCTACATTAATGAGGAAAAATGTCTTCACTGAGAGCACTGAACCCGTGGAATTCTCTACTACACAAAGTGGTTGAGGCAAAACACTAAAGGTTTTCAAGGTGGTGATGATACAATTCCTTGGGCTGAACGGGTCAAATGTATGGAGACAAAGTGGGAACAGGGACCAAGCTGGTTGATCAGCCATGGTCAAACGGAATGGCTGAATGGCCTACTCCTGCTCCTATGTTCTATGTCTATGGTTTTTTTTATTTCCTTATCCTCCATTATACATTCTTCTGTCTCTGCATTTAATGGGGCCACATTTGTCTTAGCTAAACCTTTCCTTTCCATATGCCTAAAGGAGCTTTTACACTCTACGTTTCTCACTAACTTGCATTCAAATTCTCCTTTCCATTATTAGTTCTTGGTCATCTTTTGCTGGGTTCTAAATTGCTCCCAGGCGTCAGGTACTAATTTTTCTGATATCCTTATGAGCTATGTCCATTGATGTAAGGTCATTTTTAAACCGTGACCCATGTTTCAGTTCCCTCTCCTTTTGGTGCTGTGTTTTAGAGGAATGTATATTAATGCAAATCGCTGTAATACATCTTTAAATACTAGCCATTGTCGGTTTACCATTAAATCTAGTCATATGTTTCCAATTTATCCCTCATTTTCATCATTTATTTTAATCAGATTTATGACCCCAGTTTCCGAATGAATGACGTAATTTTCAAACTTAATTTAAAATTACACCATGTCACGGTCGCTGGTGTAAACATGATGGGCTGAAGGGCCTCTTTCTGTGCTGTAAAACTATTTTCAAAAGTTACTTTCACAGTAAGGTTACTGATCAGCCCTTTCTCAATAAATCATACTAAATCTAAAATAGCTGGCTCCTAGTTGAGTTATCCAGGCTGTATAAAAATTAAAGTTGCTCATTAGTGCTGCATCAACAATATAATTTGCTTCTTAAATTCATTGACTTATTCCATACTCAATATTAACATGGCTATTTAATGGATTATAAACAACTCTCATGAATGGCGACTGCTTCTTGCTGTTTGTTAGCTCCAACCAAACTGATTCTACATCTTCATCCTTCCACCTTAGATTTTCTCTCATTAACGTATTGATTCCATCCCTTATTAAGCGCACTCCACCATCATCTTTTTGTCTACACAAACCAAGTAATGAATATCCTTGAATATTCAGTTTTCAGTCTTGATCACCCTGTAATCAAACCATTAGAATGGCACTAAACCATATTCATTTATCTCTATTTGTGTCTTAAGATCATCTACCTTGACGAAAGTGCTGCACCTTTTTCACACTGCATTGCATCCTATTTGCTGCACATGGAACCTGAACGTTCCTCAAAGACCAGAGGGCAGTAAGGAGTCAGCCACATTTGGCAGTGATGTCGAGTAGATAAATCTCTAGGGCAGAATGAAATGTACCTCAAGCACCTGAGACAGACAATGATTAATCAAGAGCAGGTAATTACGACATTTAAAAGGCATCTGGATGGCTGTATGAATAGGAAAGGTTTACAGGGATATGAGCCAAATGCTGGAAAATGAGACAAGGTTAACAATAAGATGGCTATAATAACATTGATAGCATTATACTACAGACCCCCAACAACCGCAGAGTCCTTGAGGAACAAATAAATAGGAAGATTATGGAAACATGCAATAAAAAGGGTTGCCATAGTGGATAACTTTAACTTCCCCAATATTGACTGAGACTCCCTTACAGCAACAGGATTAAGACAAGGAAGAATTTGTGAAATGCATCCATTAGAGTTTCTTGAAACAGTATGTGGATGATCCAACTAGAGGAGGGGCAATACTGGACCTTGTATTGGCTAATGAGCCTGGCAAGGTGATTGACCTTTCAGTGGGACAGCATTTTGCAAACAGTGATCACAACTCCTGAAGTTTGAAGATAACTATAAATAAGGATAAGTCAGGACCTTGTGGGAATGTTAATTGGGAGCAGCGGTATCAAGCAAGTCCACATTTGACATGTGGGAATTTTTTAAGGGTCTGCTGGAGTTCAGGACCGGCATGTTCCAGTGAAGGGGGAGGACAAGGACGGTATGGTAAGCGACCCTTGGATTAGGAGGGACGTTTGTGAATTTAGTAAAAGGAAAAAAGAAACATATGTAAGGCTTGGGAAGGTAAAATCCGACAGGGCCCATGTGGAATATAAGGAGAAGAGGAAGGAACTCAAGCATGGAATTAGGAATGCAACAACAGGCCATGAAATGACCCTGGCAAGTCGGGTTAAAGACAATCACAAAGTATTCTATACATACATTAAAACAAGAGGATAACTATGGAGAAGCTAGGACCACTTAAGGATAAAGGAGGAAGCTTGTGCTTGGAGGCAGAGAGGATGGGCAAGATCCTAAGTGAGTACTTTATGTTAGTATTCACCCGGGGAAGGATATGGAGGATAGTGATATTTGTGTGGACATTCTGAGATCAAGAAAGTGGTGTTGGGTCTCTTCAAGAGCATTAAGGTGGATAAGTCCCCTGGGCCCGATGATATCTATCCCAGGTTCTTGAGAGGGGCAGGAGAAGAGATTTCTGGAGCCTTGACCAAGATCTGTGTGTCCTCATTAGCCACTGGAGATGCCTGGAGAACTGGCAAGGAACTCATGTTGCTCCTCTGTTCAAGAAGGGAAATAGGGACAATCCAGGAAACTAGACTGATGAGTCTCATGTCGGTGTTTGGGAAGCTATTGGAGAGAATTCTTGGGGATAGGATTTATATGCATTTGGAAAATTAGGGACAGTCAGCAAGGCTTTGTGCAGGGCAGATTGTGTATTACTAACTTGATTACCTTTTCAAGATGGTGACAGAGGTGATTGGTGAGGGTAGAGCAGTGGACGTCATTTACATCAGTTTTAGTAAGGCTTTGAAAAAGACCCTCATGTTAAGCCCATCCAGAAATCTTAGATATATGAGACCCACATTGATTTGGACACATGGATTCAGGTGGGGCTTGCCCATAGAAGGCAGAGTCTAGTGGTGGAAGGGTGTTTGTCAGGCTGGAGGTCAGTGACTAGTGGTGTGCCACAGGGATCCATACTGAGACCTCTGTTGTTTGTGATATATGAAGGATGTGGAGGCTTTGGATAGGGTACAGGAAAGGTTCACCAGATGTTGCCTGGTTTGGAGGATATTAGCAATGAGAGATTGGACAAACTTGGTTTGTTTTCACTTGAATGTCAGAAACTGAGGGTGACCTGATAGAAGTTTACAAAATCATGAGAGGCAAAGATAAAATGGCTAGTCAGAGTCTTTCTCCAAGGCTAGAAATGTCAATTACTCAGGGACATAGGCTTAAAATGATAGAGGGAAAGATTACAGGAGATGTGAGAGGCAGATCTTTTTATTTTACACAGAGGGTGATAAGTCACGAATCTGCAGCCTGAGGTAGAAGCAGATGTAATAGCAACATTTAAGAGGTATCTTGACAAAGACATGAAGAGGCAGGGAATAGAGGGATATAAACTGCATAGAAGCAAAAGGCTGTTCAATTAGAAGAGCATTTAAAAAATGGGTATTGGACACATGTATGGATAGCAATGGAATGGTTTAGTTTAGATGGGCATCAGATTAACTTCACAGGTCAGTGCAACGTCAAGGCCCTGTACTGTGCTGTAATGTTCTATGTAACAGTGAAATACAGAGGAACCTCGATTATCCGAAGGACACAGGCAGGCGTATTTCGTTCAGTTAATCGAATTTTGGATAATTGAGTGCTGGATAACATTGTTTAGCCAAGCATCGGGACCTAGCAATCTTGCCGGATAATCCAATATTTGGACAATCGAATGCCAGATAATCGAGGTTCCTCTGTAATGGCGATACATTTCCAAATCTGGATGACAAGTTGCCTGGTGGGGAATTTGCAGGTGGTGGCGTTCCTATTGTGACAATGCTGTCACTTAAAGAGGTTATCTTCAAGAGCAGTCCTAAAGGCAGAGGTACCAAAATCTGGAGTCAAGGAAAAGGCTAGTTTAACACTGGCAAGGGAGTGGCCAATTCTCCCAGTTCAGTTTTTATAGTTTGTTTTAGCTGCAGCAGTCACAAATGTGAGGAGCCTAAGGGAGCTTCAAGCTTCAGTGAAGAACTCCTCTGACTTTCTTCTGAAATCTCTCTATGGAAGCTGTTCCCTCCTGCCTGTAAGAACCAGTGTTTGAATTTACCTTTTTGCTAAGAGGAGTGTTTCTGGGGTGTTACTGTATTGGAACAGTTATTTAGTAATAGCCACTGCATTGGGTTAGTTAAGTTTACCATTAGTTAAGTTAATCTAAATTCTGCTTTCTTTTGTCAGTGTTTCAACTGCAGTGTTTAAGCAAATTCTGTTCTGCTGAAAGTGGTTTGGCCAGCTCCATCACACCTGGAATATCTACTTCATATTTGGCTTTAAAATTAGAAAACGTTAAAGTCTAGTTTACCTTCTTAAAATATTTTGAGGTGGTCATGCCTGGTCCATAATACCATGTATCTGCTGACCTTGTCCTTCGAGATGGAAATTGTCATGGGTTTGTAAGGAGCTAAGGATCTTCAATGGATTTCTTTCTACAAGATGCAACTTGTCGAGAGTATGCATTACTGCTACTGATGGTGGAGGGAATGGATGCTTGTGGGATGTAGAGGCAGTCAACAGGGCTGCGTTGCCCTGGATGGTGTCAGGTAAGTGGGGTGTATTCCATCACACTCCTGGCTTGTGCCTCGAAGATGGTGGACAGGCTTTGGGAAGTCAGGTGGTGAGTTACTTGCTCGGCATTCCTAATGTCTACTCTGCTTTTGTAGCCACTGTATTTATATGGTGGAGTCCAGCTGAGTTTCAGCTCAATGGTAATCCCCATGATGTTGAGAGTGGGGGATTCAGTGATGGTAATACCATTGAATGTTAAAGGGTGCTGCTTAGATTATCTCTTACAGAAGATCATCATAGCCTAGCATTTGTGTGCTGCAAATGTTATTTGCCACTTGTCAGCCCTAAGCCTGATATTGCCCAGATCTTGTTGCATTCGAACACTGATTGCTTCAATATCTGAGTCGTCAGAAATAGTGCTAAATATTGTGCTATCATTGGCGAACATCCCCACTTCTGACCTTATGATGGAGGAAGGTTTTGATGAAGCAACTGAAGATGGTTGGGCCAAGGACACTATCATGAGGAACTCTTGCAGAGATGTCCTGGAACTGAGATGACTGACCTCCAATTACCACACCATAGACCCATCCCATTTTGGGTATACTGTCTTCTCCCCTCTTCTATCAGGCAGAAGATATACAAGTTTGAATACATGTACAATTAGATTCAAGAACACCTTCGTCCCTGCTGTATTCAGACTCTTGAAAGGATGTCTCAAATATTAATTTTGATCTCTCTGCATCTTCTGTGGTTGCAACACTTTGTTCTACACCATGTTCTGCTCCCCAATGCACTTTGTGTGCTATGATCTGCATGTAGAGCACCCAGAACAACACTCTTCACTGTATCTTGGTACATCTAATAACAATAAATCAAATGCAAGCAGTCTTCTGTGTGCCAGGTATGATTCCAACCAGAGGAGAGTTTGCTCCGTAATACCCAGTGATTCCAATTTAGCTGGTGCTCTTTAATGCAACATTGGAACAGTTATTTAGTAATAGTCACTGTATCGGGTTGGTTAAGTTTACCAATAGTTAAATTATTCTAAATTCCACTTTTTTTGTTAGTGTTTCAACTGTAGTGTTTAAATAAATTAAAGTGGTTTGACCAGCTGCATCATACCTGGAATATCCATTTCACATTTGGCTTTAAAATTAGAAAATTTTCAGCCCGCTGTCAAGGCAAGGCCGCCAACATTCTCAAAGATCCATCCCACCCAGGCAATGTTTTTCTACAATCTCTATCATCAGGGAGGAGGTACAGAAGCCTGAACACACACACCAGCTGGTTTCATAACAGTCTCTACGCTACTATTGTTGGAATACCAAATGGACTCTCAAACTCTTAACATTCGCCAGTACCTTTGATTTTGTTTTTTCCGCTGTTTACCTATTATTTACTATCTATGCTACTTAACTCTGTGACCTGCCTGTATTGCTCACAAGACAAGCTTTTCACTGTGCCTTGGGTACACGTGACAATAAATTCAATTCAATTCAATTTATTTGGTGAAATGTCACATTGTTTGTCTGTGAGGCATCTGCAGATGACGTTGTGGGGATATCTGTTTTTGGTGAAGACTCTGTAGAGGTGTTCTTCTGCTCTGAGGGTTAGGGTTAGAAGAACAACACTTCCACAGTGTCTTCACCAAAAACGATACCGCTGCAACTTCAGCTGCAGATACCTGTCACACAAACAACGCGACAAGGACATGCCACGACACAATACACTCGCCACTCTACATTAAAAAAGTCTCACAATTGACAACCAGACTTCTCTGACCATACGGATTCGTGACCACCCATAGACCGACAGCCACGCTCAGACAACTCACCAGAACAAAAGACCCTATACCCACCACACAAGACTAACATAATTTACAGGATTCCACGCAAAGACTGCACAAAACACTCTGTAGGACAAACAGGCAGACGACTACCAATCCACATCCATCAACACCTGCGAGACAGTAAATGCCACGATCAGCTGGCCCCAGTAGCCATACACACAGATGACAAGGACAACAAGTTTGACTGGGACAACACAATTATCCTAGGACAAGCTAAACACAGGACAGCCAGAGAACTTTTAGAAGCACGGCACTCATTCACGGACTCCACCAACAAACAGACAGACCTCGGCCCAATATAATGGCCACTACAACAAACTACTGGAACCAGCAACTGGAAGCAGCAGGACCGGAACCAAATAACTTCCAGAAAACACAGTACAGCAACACTTCACAGGAGGCTCCAGAACACTGAAGATGTCACCTCGACAGGGGGCAAAAGATCTGCAAATCAACTTCCCAGCTCAGCGAACATACCCACAAGCATAACAACCAACACCCGAGCGACAAACCTTTACACAAACCTTGTCCAGATTTTTTTTTTTTACGGAATTCAAATTTCACCACCTGTTGTGGTGGGATTCGAACCCCCATCCCCAGAACATCAGATGAGCTTTTTTGACTAACAATATAGAAATAATACCACTAGGTCATTTCCTCTCCATTGCAGTTGTTTCATGTTGTATAGATCTCCTGTTCCAGAAATGATTCCATTGCCCTCACCAGTCACATGTTGCATCGATCAATCTTCCTATTCCAATGCTCACTCTCACAGCCCTGACAGTAATGCTCTGATTGCAATTTTGAGGTCCTGCTTTTTAATCTTTTTATGCTAAAATCACTTTTTGAGGTCCCACTTTTTCACCTTTTTATGCTAAAATCACTTTTTAATATCTTTATCCCAAAATCTGCTTTTCAGGATCCCCATTTATACCTATTTCAGTACTGTCAATGTAGATCATGACCTCTGTCTGAACACCCTCACTTATGAGAATGTATTACAAATCATAGAATCCTGACGTGTGGATGCAGATCATTCGGCCCATCAAGTCCACACTAACCCTCTGAAGAGCATACCACCCAAACCCACCCCCCTATCCCTGCAACCCTGCATTTCCCATAGCTAACCCACCTTGCCTGCACATCCCTGGTGTTATGAAGTTGAAGACGTGTACTATACCTTTAAGAAAGAGTGAATACTGTTCTGAACTGAGAGATTACAAGTACCTGTGTATATGACTAGATGGGAGTCCCAGAGTGGAAAATGGAAAATATGTAACATTTGGCTGTGAAATATATACCTGAGTTTTGGTTGCTGTTTTGACAACAATTTGAATTTAACCAGTATAAATAATGTCCCAGGATAGTAAAACCCAATAAAGTTTGAATTTATTGTTTTGCCAACATTGAACCAATGAGACAATTTGACGTTGACGGGTATAAAAATTAGGGCATTTTGAAAATTGATCAAAGAGCAACTGCCATCGAGATAGATCCAAGAAATTAGGAAACACTCTCTAAAAAAGATACCATTACATATGAAACATACTCGCAGTAAAAAGAAAGATGACGATCCAGAAATCAGAGTTAACTTTTCAGGTCTGAGATTTTAAAGAGGGTCAACTGACCCAAAGCAAAGTCTGATTTCTCTCCACAGATGCGGCCAGACCTGCTGAGCTTTTCCAGCAATTTCTGTTTTTGTTTCTGATTTACAGCAACCACAGTTCCTTCATGTTTTTAAACTATAATATAGTTTGCCTTAAATTTTACTTCCCTTTGGCGTTTCTTAACTGGAAGTTGCTGAGAACTTTCTGAAAGTCTATTTTTAAAATTTCCAGCTATTTACAGAAAATTCCTTCTCAATCAATAATGACATCAATTGTGTAAATACCTGCAATTCTCTCCTTCTCTGTAAAAGGCCATCAGTAAGGAATATTCGTTGCTGTACTGCCTCTTGGAGTTCAGACTCAAACATTGCAGTCTGCTCTTCACTGTAGACACTGCCCAACATTCCCTCCAGTCCCTGAAATCTGTCAAGTTGGATTTTCAATTGGTTGCTATGAGCCAGATGATCCTGAGAGAATTAATCAAAGTTTAACAATCGTATCAAATTACACAAAGTGAAACGCTGTAATTATCTTCAGCCTATTTAACACACACACAAAATCAAGAGCTCAAGGGAGGAGGCCTCGTTTATAAACCAGCCTACTCCAGTCCCTACATCAGTTCAGTTTAGAACATCTAACTCTTTCACTCCTTAATCAGCACCACTCACCTCAATGTTCTGCAGATAAGTCCTGGTCAAAGCCCCATCCTCAGTGTCCAGAGGCAAATGTAGCAGGTTGATAATACCGTTCCTCCATTGCTGAAACTCTCGCAGGAATTCCTGAAAGTCACATCGCAGTCTCGCTCCGAGCTGGCTGCATCTCTTCACAATCTGCCCTTTTACCCTAAAACACAGAAACTCACGTACTGAGCACCATTACAAACTGGTGGAATTAAACTGTAGGAATGTTTGTTTTTAAATGATAGCCACTATGTAGAAATGCAACTATCTGACCAGGGAATATCAGTTCTGACAAAGGGTGACTGGACACGTAACTCTGTTTTTCTCCTACAGATGCAGCCAAGGCTGGTTGAATTTCTCCAGCATTTTGTTTTGGTTTCAGATTTCCAGCATCCCGTTTTTTTACTTTTATTTTAGGGAATGTGATCGTTCAGTTGCACTGTCACAGGTCATTGACCATGCAATACAATAAAATGCTGATCGGATGTTGGGTAGAAAGTGCTTAGCTGAACCAGTGAGTGTACATTGACAAGATATTACAACTGTCAGACACATTAATCGAACCCTGGATAGTTAACAATTCTCAATGTAGTGAGAAGAATCCAATGCATTTAATATTAACACAAATGCATCCTTGCCTGGGCTAAATTTCTCAACATTCTGTCAACCCCACATACACCACCTTATCAGGCACTGCAACATTTGGTGATTCATTCCTTCCAATCCTGATGGAAATGACCAACGAGAATCTTAGTCACTGGCAGCCTCTGAGGATAGAGGGAAATTTGGCCAATTGGATAGAAAACTGGCTAACCGATCAAAGTCAGAGAGTGGTGGTAGATGGTAAATATTCAGCCTGGAGCCCAGTTACAAGTGGAGTTCCACAGGGATCAGTTCTGGGTCCTCTGCTGTTCATAATTTTTATTAATGACTTGGATGAGGGAGTCGAAGGGTGGGTCAGTAAATTTGCAGATGATACGAAGATTGGTGGAGTTGTGGATAGTGAGGAGGGCTCTTGTCGGCTGCAAAGGGACTTGGATATGATGCAGAGCTGGGCTGAGGAGTGGCAGATGGAGTTCAACCCTGCCAAGTGTGAGGTTGTCCATTTTGGAAAGACAAATAAGAATGCGGAATACAGGGTTAACGGTAGGGTTCTTAGTGAGGTGGAGGAACAGAGGGATCTTGGGGTCTATGTTCATAGCTCTTTGAAAGTTGCCACTCAGGTGGATAGAGCTTGTAAGAAGGCCTATGGTGTATTAGCGTTCATTAGCAGAGGGATTGAATTCAAGAGTCGTGAAGTGATGTTACAGGACTTTGGTTAGGCCACATTTGGAGTACTGTGTGCAGTTCTGGTCGCCTCACTTTAGGAAAGATGTGGAAGCTTTGGAGAGGGTGCAGAGAAGATTTACCAGGATGTTGCCTGGAATGGAGAATAGGTCGTACGAGGATAGGTTGAGAGTGCTAGGCCTTTTCTCATTGGAACGGCGAAGGATGAGGGGTGACTTGATAGAGGTTTATAAGATGATCAGAGGAATAGATAGAGTAGACAGTCAGAAACCTTTTCCCCGGGTACAACAGAGTGTTACAAGAGGACATAAATTTAAGGTGAAGGGTGGAAGGTATAGGGGAGATGTCAGGGATGGGTTCTTTACCCAGAGAGTGGTGGGGGCATGGAATGCGCTGCCTGTGGGAGTGGTAGAGTCAGAATCATTGGTGACATTTAAGCGACAATTGGATAGGTACATTGATGGGTGCTTAAGCTCGGACAAATGGTCGGCACAGCATCGTGGGCCGAAGGGCCTGTTCTGTGCTGTATTGTTCTATGTTCTATGAGTGGATTATGTTGGCTTGTGTTAGACTTGCCACATAGCACCATCCAGTGGCTGCAATCAGCTGTGAAGACATCATTAAATTCTGTTCTTGAGCAATGCCACTTAGCGCAGCTGTGGTAATGTATAACATTTTGGAAAGTGTGCTCAGAAACAAGGTAGCAATTTCAAAGTGCAGTGCAGTGGTCAGTTCTACTTCCTTTTTCTTCCCGACAACAGAACAGCCTCTGCAAAAATGCATCGACAACAGGCAAACTTGAGAGACTAATGTCACTTCTCCCCTTTCCTCAGAACACGGCTAACACAATCAGTGAAGCTAGTTAACAAGAATCTCACATTGGTAGACAATGCAAGCAAGGAGTTGGAAATCAATCCAGAGGGTCATATGGACCAACTGTGTTCTATAAAGACACTTTATGTGTATATGGAGGCCACGGCTACCTCAACATTGTTGCAATGGAGCAGATCAGATTCTGAATATTTCAGACTCGAAATATTAACTTTCTCTCTCCACAGACGCTACCAGATCTGAGTTTCTCCAGAATTCTGTCTTTGTATCAGATTTATTGAATTCAATTGCACCAAGGCTTCCAAAAGTGAGATAACGAGAGTTCAGAGGCAGTATGTTCTTGTTAGTGATGGGTAAGGCCAGTAGAGTTGAGGAACAATGAATGAGTAAAGATATTGAGGCTCTGAGCAAGAATAAGGAGGAGGCAGGTGTCAGGTATATACAGTGGGATCAAGTGAATCCCTTGAAGAATCTAAGGGGTGTAGGGGCATTCTTAAGAAGGAAATTAGGAGAGCAAAAAGGAGATATGAGATAATCTTACCTTCCAAGGCCAAAGATAGTCTCAAGAGATTCTGCAAGCATTCAAAACAACTAGGGCGAGAACAGGGCTCCTTAAAGATCAATGAGGTCATCTATATGTGGAACCACAGGAGATGGGAGAGATATGATAGGGTTACGTCAATATTCACTGTGGAAAAAAATTATGGAGGGTAGGGAACTCAGGGAAACGATCAGTGATATCTTGAAAATAATCCATGGTATAGGAGATGAGGTACTGGCAGTCTTAAATGCTTAAAGGTAGATAAATCTCCGGGACTGGATCAGGTGTATCCTAGGACAGCACAGGGCTCAGTGGTTAGCTCTACTGCTTCACAGTGCCAGGGACCTGGGTTCAATTCCTCCTTTGAGCAACTGTGTGGAGTTTGCACATCCTGCCCGTGTCTGCGTGGATTTCCTCCGGGTGCTCCGTATTTCTGTCACAGTCCAAAGATGTGCAGGTGAGGGTGGGTTGGCCATGCAAAATTGCCCATAGTGTCCAGGGATGTGCAGGCTAGATAGATTAGCCACTGAAAACGCAGAGTTACAGGGTGGGAATGTTCGTTGTGGATTCAATGGGCCAAATGGCCTGCTTCCACACTTTGGGGATTCTATGATTCCAAGACATTATGGGAACATATGGTTGCCAAAGCAGAGATAGTTCTATCATCTGCAGCCACAGGTGAGGTGCCAGAGGACTGGAGTCTGCCTAATGTTCTGCCTTTATTTAATAAAGGCTGCAAGAAGCTTGGGAACAACAGGCTCTAGTGAGTCTGACATCAGTAGAGGGCAAGTTTTTTTTAAGGGATTTTGAGAGATAGGATTTACATTTATTTGGAGAGGCAAGGATTGATCATGGCTTTGTGCACAGGAAATAGTGTCTCACAAATGTGATTGAATTATTTTTTTGAAGTCGCGAACAAGAAGGTAATGAGGGAAGAGCAGCAGACTTTGTCAACATGGACTCTAGTAAAGCCTCTGTCAAGTAGACTGGCATTGTAGACTTTGCACAGTAGTCTGGTGAATAATGTTAGATCACATGGGAATCAGGGATTGCTTGTCAACTGGATATAACATTGGCTTGAAGTAGGCAACAGGGGATAATGGTGGAGGCTTTGTTTTCCAGACTGGAGGCCTGTGACCAAAGCCGTTCCACAGGTAAGCTGCTTTATTTGTCATTTGTTATTTAGAGAAATGATTTGAATGGGAATTTAGGAAGCATAGTTACGAATTTGAAGATGACACTAAAATTAATGGTAGAGTCATCAGTGAAGAAGGCTACCTTAGGCTACAGAAGGGAAGGGAGAAAGGAGGAGTATTAATCATTGGGGACTCAATAGTTAGAGGCTTAGATAGAAGGTTTGCAGGGAACGAAAGAGACTCACGGTTGGTGTGTTGCCTCCCAGGTGCCAGGGTCCGTGAAGTCTCAGATTGTGTCATTGGGGTCCTGAAGGGAGAGGGTGACCAGCCCCAAGTCGTGGTCCACCCATATACCAATGACATAGGTAGAAAGAGGGATAGGGATGGAAGGCAGGATTTCAGGGAGTTAGGGTGGAAGCTGAGAGGAAGAACAAACAGAGTTGTTATCTCTGGATTGTTACCTGTGTCATGTAATAGCGAGGCAAAGAACAGGGAAAGATATCAGCTGAACACGTGGCTGCAAGGATGGTGGGTTTCAGGTTCTTGGATAATTGGGGCTCATTCTGGGGAAGGTAGGACCTCTACAAACAGGGCTGTCTTCACTTGAACTAGATGGGTACTGATATCCTGGGTGGGAAATTTGTTGGTGCTATTCGGTGGGTTTAAACGAGCTCAGCGGAGGATGGAAACCTATGTTGTAGTTCCAGTCCACAGGAGGATGAGGGTGGTGAGGACAGGGACAGGATTTCAGGGTCACAGGAATGTGCTGGCAGACAGCAAGCTGGCTTGAAGTGCGTCTACTTCAACGCCAGAAGTATCCAAAGTAAGGTAGGTGAGCTTGCAGCATGGATAGGTACCTAGGACTTCCATGTTGTGGCCATTTCGGAGACATGGATAGAGCAAGGTGAGGAATGGATGCTGCAGGTTACAGGGTTTAGATCTTTCATTAAGAACAGGGAAGGCGGTAAAAGAGGGGGAGGTGTGGCCTTGTTAGTCAAGGACAGTATAACAATGGAGGAAAGAACTTTTGACGAGGACTCGTCTACTGAGGCAGTGTGGGCTGAGGTTAGAAATAGGATAGGAGGTCACAATGCTGAGAGTTTTTATAGTCCTCCGCAAAGTTCCAGGGATATGGAGGAGAGGATTAGCAAGTCGCTTCTGGGCAGGGTGAAAGGAACAGGGTAGTGATTATGGGAGACTTTAACTTCCCCAACATTGACTGGAAACACTAACTCTAGTACGTCGAATTGATCAGTTTTTGTCCAATGTGTGCAGGAGGGTTTGACACAGTATGTTGAAGGGCTGACAAGAGGGGAGGTTGCACTGGATCTCGTGCTTGGTAACAAACCAGACCAGGTGTTTGATTTAGTGATAGGTGAGCACCTTGGAGAGAGTGACCATAATTCAGCTACATTTAGTTTAGCGATGGAAAGGAATAGGTACAGGCCACAGAGCAATTATAATGCAATGCAAGACTTAGAAAGCATAGAATGGGGCAGCAAAATGCAGGGGATGGGGACAATCGAAATGTGGAGCTGGTTTAAGGAACAGATATTGTGTGTCCTTCATAGGTATGTCTCTGTCAGGCAGGGAGGAAATGATATGGTAGGGAAACTGTGGTTTACTAAAAAAATTGCACCTCTTGTTAAGGGAAAGAGGGAGACTTATGTGACGTTGAGGCAAGTTGGTTCAGATGCGGTGATGGAGTTACAGAGTAGCTAGGAAGGATTTAAAGAGAGAGTTAAGAAGAGCAAGGAGCGGACATGAGCAGTCTTTCGCAGGTAGAATAAAGGAGAAGTCTAAAGCTTTCATTAGGTACTTGAGGAATAAAAAGATGACTCGTGTAGGAATAGGGCCTGTCAAAAACAGAATTGGGAAGTTGTGTGTGGACCCTGTGGAGATCGGAAGGGTGCTAAATGAATATCTCTCATCTGTTTTCACTCAGGAAAAGGAAAATATTGCAGAGGAGAATGTTGCAGGGAGACTTGTTAAACTGCAGAATTGGGCTGAAATGTGGCAAATTGAGTTCATTGCAGATAAATGTGAGGTGATTCACTTTGGGAAGAATAACAGAATACTTGATAGACATACAAGATGATCAGAGGATTAGATAGGGAGGACTGAGAGAGTCTTTTTCCTTGGATGATCATGTCTGCTTATATGAAAGTCATAGCTGCAAATTGAGAAGTGATAGATTTAAGACAGATGTCAAAAGCAGGTTCTTTACTCAGAGTGGTAGTTAATGCAGCCACATTAGGGGCATATAAACAGTCCTTGGATAAGCATATGGATAATGATGGGATAGTGTACGGTGACGGACTTAGATTAGTTCACAGGTCAGCACAACATCGAGGACCGAAGGACCTGTTCTGTGCTGTATTGTTCTATGTTCTAAGATTGCACAAGCTTGGAGGGCCGAAGGGCCTGTTCCTGTGCTGCATTGCTCTTTATTACAAAGGGAGTTTGAGCAATTGGATCAATGGGCCAAGGAGTGGCAGACGGAGTTTAATTTGGATGAATGAGATATTACATGTTGGTAAAACAAATAAGGGCAGAAATTGTACAGTTAACGGCAGGGTCCTGGGTCGTACTGACAAACAGAGACACCTCGGGGTTTAGGTACATAGTTCTTTGAAAATTGCACCACAGGTAGACAGGGTGGTTACGATGGCGTTTGGAGCACTTGCCTTCATTGATCATACCTTTGAGCGTAGGTCCTGAGATGTGATATTGCTACAGTACAGGACAGTGTGTGCAATTCTGGTCTTCCTCCTATAGGAAGGATATTGTGAAACTTCAAAGGGTTCAGAAAAGCTTTGCAAGGATATTGCCGGGGAGGGAGGATTTGAGCTAAAGGGAGAGGCCGAATAGGTTGAGGCTGTTTTCCCTGGGGTATTGGATACTGAGGGGTAACCTTATAGAAGTTTATAAAATCATGAGGAGCACAGATAAAGTAAATGGCCAAGATTTTTTCCTTGGGGTGGAGGAGTTCAGAACTAGAGAGCATGGGTTTAAGGTGAGGGGAAAAGATCGAAAAGGGACTTAAGGGGGTAACTGTTTCACACAAGAGTGATGCGTGCATGGAATGAGTTGCCAGAGGAAGTGGAGGAGGCTGGTACAATTACAATATTTAAAACACACCTGGATGGGTGTATGAATAGGAAGAGTTTAGAGGGATATGGGCCAAGTGCTAAAAAAATGGGACTAGATTAATTTAGGATATCTGGTCGGCATGAAGATTCCATGCCGTACATCTCTATGGCTCTACGACTTTGGTAAGGTCACATCTGGAATACTCTGCACAGTTCTGGTCTCCCTATTAGAGGAGGGATATTATTAAAGTGGAGAGGGTTCAGAAAAGATTTATGAGGATGTTATCTGGACTTGGGCTAAAAGGAGAGTTTGAATAGGCTGGGGCTACTTTCCCCTGGAGTTTCGGAGGCTGAGGGATGACCTTATAGAGATTTATAAAATCATGAGGGGCATGGGTAAGGTATATAAAAAAGGCCTTTTGCCCCAGGTTAGGGGAGTCGAAAACTAGAGAGCATAGGTTTAAGGTGAGAGGGGAAAAGATTTAACAAGGACCCAAGGGTCAACTTTTTCATGCAGAGGAATGAGTTACCTGGGAAGTGATGGAGCCTGGTACATTTAAAAGGCACCTAGATGGATACAAGATTAGGAAAAGTTTAGAGGGTTTTAGGCCAAATGCTGGCAAATGGGACTAGACTAGTTTAGGATATCTGGTTGGCATTGACAAGTTGGACCGAAGGGTCTGTTTCCGTGCTGTATAACTCTGTGACCAGCCAGATACTGGATACAGGCTCTAATACAGTAGAAGAGTTACAGAAAGCAAGGGTGAGGATGAATGTGCTTTTAATAGATCTATATGTCACAGAAAACAAGATTGGACAGCAACTGTAGATGAAAGATTTCCAAAAAATGTCCGAGGGATAGCTAAAAGATTCCTCAGACGTGATTCAAAATCTGATAATGAACATGAAATGAAACAGTAGGATTCTTTAAGTGACACCTTAAGTGTCACACAAGATTGGGAGGCTTAAGGAACTGTAGTAATGTCAAGGAACTTCAGTGACATACTATTAGTTGTGAATTCAGTTGACTGTCCTGTGTCGCAAGTTGAAAACTATCAAGTATCATCTGATGCCTTCTATTGGTTCCACTATTTCCAATTTTCTGGGAGTAGTCACCACCTCTTCACCATAGATATGTCACCCCTCCATACCACTATCCTCCATCAAGATGGTCAGAAGACTCTCTGCTTCTTCCTTGAAAAGAGGCCTGATTAGTCCCTACCCACCACTGTTCTCCTGTCCTTGGCTGAACTCATTACTACTTTGAACAATTTGGGCGTAAGGGCACAGAAGTTAGGCTACAATTATATAAAATCCTGGTTAGAACTCACTTGGGAGTACTGTGAATAGATCAGGATAACACCTTAGGCAAGAGAAATTGGCCTTGGATGGAATGCAAGGTCGGTGTACAAGAATGATACCCAGACTTCAGGAGTTAGGTTAGGTTAGGTTATCCCTGTTTTTCACTAGAATTTAGGAGATTAAGGGCTACGTTGGTTGAAGTGTTCAAGATAATAGAAAAAAACATGATTAATAAAGATAAATTACTTCCACTGGTTGAGGATTCTAAACTGGGTACATTGTTTAAATTTAGGCCAGACCACTCGGGAGAGTTGTTAGGAAACATTTCTACATATTTACTCCTGTTTCTATGTTCCATTAACTTATTTCACTTTATCAAGTCAAAGGTATGGCTATGGGTATGCAAATAACACTTTTTCCAAAGTCTTAGATGCCACTGCCTGCTCTTGTCCGGAATTGGAAAAAATGATCAGTTTTGTCTCCACTTTCCATCCTTAATTTCACCTGGTCCATCTCTAACTCTTCCTCAACTTCATTGTTTCCATTTCTGAGGATAGGTTGTCGACCATTACCCATTTCAAACCCACCAACTCCCATCTTGACTGCACTTCCTCACATCTGCAAGGATTTAATCCATTGCCCCAGTTTCTTTGTGCCCATCACTGTATCTGTTCCAATAATGCCACCTTCTACCAGCATACCTCTGGCATGTAATCTTTTTTTCTTCTACAGAGGATTCAGTCCAAGTCTGCTCTGCCATTTAACGCAATCATGGCTGACCTCATCATGGCCTTAAATTCTGTTTTCTTGCCCGCTTCCCTTAATCCTTTATCAACATCCTTTATTGAAAAAGACGACCATAAGACATTGGAGCAGGTAGCCATTCAGCCCATCAAGTCTGTACCACCAATGTATCACAGCTGATCTGATCATCCTCAACTCTACTTTTCCCCATAACCATTGATTCCTCTCCTGATTACAGTCAGAGAAGAGAGACTGAGAGAGCGCCATACAGCATTAAAAATATCTGTCTCCGTTTTGAATGTCCTCCATGACCTAACCTCTATGGTAACAAATTCTACAGATTCACTGCCCCCATAGAAATATTTCCTGCTCACCTCTATCTTAAACCTATGATATCCATACCCTCTGGTCTGGTACACTCTCACTTGGGGGAACAAATCTTTTTGCATCTACACTTGTAATCTATGACCCTAATAATATAGTACACAATACTGTATGCTTATAAACTGCTCGATTCATCTGTCTCACCATCTTCAATGGCCTGTGCACCTTTGTACATAGGTTCCTCTGCTCCTGCATCCTTTAACAATTGGATCCCTTAATATTACCTTATCTTTCATGCTCTTCTGAACAATTGAAGCAAGTCATCCCTGCTCCTGTACTGGAATCCTCTCACTATTAAGGCTGATATACCATTTGATCTCACCATCACCTTCACGACCGGTGGACATGGACACTCAGGTCTCTTTGTACCTTCCCCTTCTCCAAGGTGGCAGAGTTACTCAGTGGTTAGCATTGCTGCCTCACAGTGCCAAGCACTAGGGTTTGAGGCAGTGCCAATTGCCTCAGGCAACTGTCTATGTGGAGTTTGCACTTTCGCCAAATATCTGCGCAGGTTTCCTCCAGGTGCTCCAGTTCCTCCCACACTCCAAAAATATGCAGGTTTGATGAACTGGCCATGCTAAATTGCCCATAGTGTTGAGGGCTGTGCAGGCTAGTTGGGTTAGCCACTGAAAACGCAGGGTTACAGGAATAGAGTCAAAGGCGCTTCGGAGGGTTGGTGCAGACTCGAAAGGCCAAATGGCCTGTTTCTGAACTTAGGGATTCAATGATTCTAATACATTTCAGATAATAATCTGTCTTCCTATTTTTGCTCCCCAAGTAAATAATCTCATATTTATCCATGCATTTGGTCCCTCAGTCAGCCTGTCCAAATCACACTGAAACATCTCTGTATCCTCCGCACAGCTTGCCCTCCTACCCAGTTCATCTTGTAAATAGCTGGGGTCCAAGCACTGATCCCTGCTATACCCAACTAGTTACTGTCTGCCACTTGGTTAAAAAAGCTCACTTAATCCTTTTCTTTCTTTTCCTGCATGCCAACCAGTTCTCTATCCACCACCCCCAATCTCATGCACTTTAATTTTACACAATCACTTATGTGGGACCTTACTTGAAAGTGGAGTCGCAGGTAGATAGGATAGTGAAGAAGGCGTTTGGTATGCTTTCCTTTATTGGTCAGAGTATTGAGTACAGGAGTTGGGAGGTCATGTTGCGGCTGTACAGGACATTGGTTAGGCCACTGTTAGAATATCGCGTGAAATTCTGGTCTCCTTCCTATCGGAAAGATGTTGTGAAAGGGTTCAGAAATGATTTACAAGGATGTTGCCAAGGTTGGACGATTTGAGCTAGAGGGAGAGGCTGAACAGGCTGGGGCTGTTTTCCCTGGAGCGCCGGAGGCTAAGGGGTGACCTCATAGAAGTTTATAAAATTATGAGGGGCATGGATAGGATAAATAGACAAAGTCTTTTCCCTGTGGAGTAAAGAACTAGAGGGCATAGGTTTAGGGTGAGAGGGGAAAGATATTAAAGAGACCTAATGGGCAGAGGGTGGTACATGTATGGAATGAGCAGCCGAAGGATGTGGTGAAGGCTGGTACAATTGCAACATTTAAGAGGCATTTGGATGGGTATATGAATAGGAAGGATTTGGAGGGATATGAGCCGGATGCTGGCAGGTGGGACTAGATTTGGTTAGGATATCTGGACGGCATGGACGGGTTGGACCGAAGGGTCTGTTTTCATGCTGTACATCTCTATGACTCTACTGGAAGCCTTGTGGAAGTCCAAGTAAACCACATCCACTGGCTTGCCCCATCAACTCTACTCATTACATCCTTGAAAAATTCCAGTAAATTTGTAAATCCATGCTGACTTTGTCTGATCCTGCCAGTGCTTCCAAATGTTCTGCACATCAACCTTTCATTTGGAATAAAAATGTGCTGTTACCTTTTATACTCTCGAATTACACTCAGGACTTTGTTAGAAAGTTCTTCTTCACTCTGAGAGGATCTGCAAAATTCTTTCAATTTAAGCTGAAGCTCTTCCATTCTTGGCTCTTCTGCTAAAATTGAAGACCTGGTGAGCTGGGACATAAAGAAAACAAAGAGCAAGGTGAAAGAAAATCTTGCTGAGATTGCACAAAATATGAGATGGTGCAGACCAAGCTTCAGTGACATTTTACTGATGTGGACTTCAGCACAGGGAACAAATCTGGATGTAGGTTTGCTCACTGAGCTGGAAGATTCGTTTACAGCGTTTCATCACCACACTAGGTAACATCTTCAGTGAGCCTCCGGTGAAGCACTGATGTTCATGACCGACTTTCTATTTATGTGTTTAGGTTTCCTTGTGTTGGTAATGTCAGTCGCTGTGGTGATATCATTTCTTGTTCTTTTTCTCAGAGGGTGGTAAATGGGGGTCAAAGTCGATGTGTTTGTTGGTAGAGTTCCAACATGTCTTCCATAGCCACCAGGATAAATGAACATCAACTAGCCACAAAAAGACATGACTCTCTCTCACTAATATCCCTACATACGGATGAGGAAGGACACCACTTCGACTGGGACAACACATCCATCCTAGGACAAACCAAACAGAGACATGCACAAGAATTCTTAAAAGCATGGCATTCCAACTGGAACTCTATCAACAAATACATCAACTTAGACCCCATTTACTACGGTCTGAGAGAAAGAACAGGAAATGACATCACCACAGGAAATGATGTCACCAACACAAGGAAACATAAACACATAAATAGAAAGCAGGTCACTAACACCTGTGCTTCACTGGAGGTTCACTGATGTTATCTAGTGTGCTGATGAAACATCTGAAAATGAACCTTCCCGCTCAGCAAGCAAACTTACATCCAGAGCCTCAACCTGAGCTACAAAGTTTCTCAAAACTCACTAACAGGAAACAAATCTGCAAAATCAGTGAGAGATGAAGGTTTGGCAAGCAGACTTCAGGAGGGTGCAGCATGTTTAAGCTTTTGGCCCATAATCCTGCAAATTAGCCTTCATGTTCAATTGTCTTTAAAAAGTTCTGATGGTCTCTAGCAAATTGTTCTGAATCTTAAGAACAAATTCCTTCAGGCGATATCATTCTCCTCTAGTTCTTTTGCCTTTTGAAGATTGGTGCTGTTCAAATCATTATTTCACTTGGCTGCAAATTCCAATAACAATTACACCTTAAACCTTAATAGTGTCAAGACTCTAATCTGATGATCAGTACAGTATTTTACTCTCATCTTTCTGCCCTTTCTTGCATTTTGTTTGAAAAGATTGATTGTAAAGCTGGTCTCAATTCAGTCCTTGGCTGCAATAATTTTTAACTGAGAAAACCTTTAAGTTGAAAAAGGTTTGTCTCAACTATAAGTGGCTAAATTGTGCTCTCCACCCAAGTTCAAGTCATTTAGACTATTTTTATAAGAAAACCAAGAAAGCATTTGTCTCAACATGGCCTTCTGGAGGATTCTGCTACATCAAGGCAGTGCTTAAAATTTGTTCAAAAGTGTAGCCAGGGTTGTCATCACGGTTATTACATATTGCTACTTCTCCTGGAGGTGGTGGTGAGGACTTGCAGTCCTTTGAGTACACTTACAATACCATTCGGAAGGGAGCTCTAGGAACTGGCCCAGTGGCAGTGATGGAATGGTGATACAGTTTAAAATCAAGATGGTGTGAGACTTGGGACATCTTGCAGGTTATGGTATAACCATGGCATTTGATGCCTTTCTCTTTCTAGGTGGTAGAGTTTGTGAATTTGGAAGGTGCTGACTAAGAAGCCTCGGTGAGGTACTATAGTGCAGCTTGTAAATGGTACCACATTGTAGCTACTGTGTGGGGGTGGTGAAGGGAGTGAATGTTGAAAGTGATGGATATGGTACAAATCAAGTGGGCTGCTTTATCGTGGATGGTGCCAAGCTTCGTGAGTAATGTGAGAGCTGCATTCATCTGGACAGGTTTGGACTATTCCATCACACTCCTGGCTTGTGCTTTGTAGATGGAGGACAGGCTTTGGGGAGTCAGGATTCTAATTACTTGCCCTAAAATTCCTAGTCTCTGACCTAATCTTGTAGCCACTGTATCTATTTAGCTGGTCAAGGATATCGATTGTGATATGAGCCCAAGCTGTTAAAGATAGCATTTGCATGGATAGAGATTAGCTAACAAATGGAAGGCAAAGTTGGGAAGGTGGTGCGTGCGTGTGTGAGCGTAAAGCGAGGGGGGGGTATTTTCAGGATGGCAACCTGTAACTAATATTGTGCCACAGGCATCAGTGCTGGGGCCACCATTATTGACAATATCTATTAATGACATGAATGAGGAAAAAGAGTGTATTTTGCTCAGTTTGCAGATGCAACCAAAATAGATGGAAAGGCAAGTGATGAGGGTGACACAAAGAGTCTGCAGAGGAATATGGATAGGTTAAGATCAAAAGTTGGCAAAAAAAACTTGGCAGATGGACTATAAGGTGAGACAATGAGAGGTTATACATTTTGGCTTGTTGAATAGAGCAATTGAATCTAAGTTACATGGAGAAAGACTGCAGAAAGATAGAACACAGAGATATGGAAGCTTTCACCCACAAATTACAAAATGCTACCATCCAAGTTTAACAGTTAATAGAGAAGGCAAATGGAATGTTGACCTTATTTCAAAGAGAATGGAGTAGGGAAGTTTTGCTAAAACTGTACAAGGCACTAGTCAGACCACAGCTGAAATAGTGTGAACAGATTTGGGGTCCCTTATCTATGCCACTTGTGAGAAGATTTGTAGCTCAAAAACTTAGAACCCTTATTTATGAAATGACATATTGACTTTGGAAGCAGTCCAAGAGAGTCATTAGGCTGATCCCAGAGATGGAGAGACTGTCTTTACCAGTAGAGGTAAAGTTGACTGAACTGGTGGAACTTAGAATAATGAGGTGACCTTATTGACAAGATTCATAGGTGATTTGAGAGGGTAAATACAAAAGGTTCTTTCTCCTTGTGGGAGAGTCTGGGACCAGAAGCCATAATATCAGAAGGTAGCAAAGTGGAGTTGAGGTTTCTCAGATCAGCTACAATGTCATTGAAGGCAGAGATGATTTAATGCGCTGAACAGTCTACTTCTGCACTTATGTCTCACGGTCCAAAATCTGACAGATCTTTTCTGATGACTGCACAATGTTCAGCACCATTTGTAATTCAACAGATCCTGAAGCAGTCGACGCTGAAATGCAGCAAGACCTGAACAATGTCCAAGTAGCAAGTAACATGCACACCACACAAATTCCAGGCTACAATCATTTCTAACAAGAAAGAATCCAATCATCCTTCCTTTATATTCAATGGCATTGCCATCGCCGAGTCCCCCACTATACTAGCACTTAACACTAAATAAAAACTGAACTGGACCAGCCACATAAATACGGTGGTTACAAGAGCAGATCAGAGGTTGGGAATGCTGCAGCACATTACTCACATCCTGACTTCCCAAAACCTGTCCACCATCTACAATGTACAAGTCAGGAGCGTGATAGAACACTTTGCAATTACCTGAGTGACTCAAAAGTCATGATATCATCCAGGACAAAAACGCCTGCTTGACTAGTATCCCATCGGCCATGTTAACCTTGAACATTCATTCCCTTCATAACAACACAGTGATGTGCACCATCTACTAGATGCATGCAAGTAACTTAGCCAGGTTCTTTCAACAGCACCTTCTAAACCTACAACTTCTAACACCTCCAAGAACAAGGGCAGCAACTGCATGGGAACAGCATCCCCTGTAAGTTGACCTCTACACCACAAACCATCCCGTTTGGAACTATATCACCATTCCTACACTTGGTCAAAATCCTGAAATTGTCTCCTGAACAGCACTATGGGTATCCATACACTCATTGACTGCTGTAGTAGCCAATTGCCCACTCCTTCACAGGGGAATTATGATTGGAAAATAAATGCTTGTCTAGCTCGGACACCACACTCCGTGAACACAAATATGGAAATTCTATAGGACATTAATGAATCACATGGAAATTTATCATAATCTGATTTCATCATTATTCATCAGAGTGAACATTTCATTCCAAATCTATTAATTTACACAAACAATTATTGAAGTGGGATCATTGCATGGGAGCATTTGACCAGGCTCTGGGATTTCTAGTTGATTAACATCACCATTTTGCTGCCACCCATTATCTTAAAACTGTATGATATAATCATTCCTGAATGGATACTCCTCAAAGCTGTCTGCTTTTTCACTTCCCTGACCATTTTCCATTCTTTGATCCAAGAGTGTTTTTTCCCTTCTTGGCTTCTTATGAATTGAATAAGAAGCCGGTTAAGCAAGTTCAGGAAAATGTTCACTTACTCTTTCTGCATGTTTGTCAGCAGCTGATAGCTCCCATGATCATTATTCTATATCTAGTCTTCATTCATTGTATATAGCTGGCTGCTTCTTTCTTGCTACACTTTTCTTCCACTTCAGGCTGTCCACAGATTCATGTTTTATCCCCTTACCTTCTGCCTCAATCTACATTCACTCTGTTTTGACCCTAATTTTCATTTTGTTCTTGCTGTGCCATGCTATTAAGAGAATGCTAAGAGGCTGCAGGATGACTGACACAGACTGGCATATGTATGATTATCCACTTTGATCACAAAAACAGGAGGGCAGATTATTATATGAATGATGGCAGTTTAGGAAAAGGTGAGTTGCAGTGAGACCTGGGTGTCATGGTGGAACAGTTGATGAAGGACGGCCCGAAGGTGCTGCAGGCAGTGAGGACAGCTAATGGCATGTTCTCCTTCACAGCAAGAGGATGAGAGTATCGGAGTAAGGATGTCTTGCTGCAGTTATACAGGGCCTTGGTGAGGCCACACCTTGAGGATTGTGTGTAGGTTCGGTCTCCGAGTCTGAGGAAGGACATCCTTGCTACTGAAGGAGTCCAGCGAAGGTTCACCAGACTGATTCCCGGGATGGCAGGACTGACAGATGGGGAAAGACTGGATTGACTGGGCTGGACTTGTACTCACTGGCATTTAGAAGAATGGGGGGGGGGGGTTATAGAAACATATAAAAACCTGATTAGATTGGACAGGCTAGATGCAGGGAGCATGTTCCCGATGTTGGGGATGTCTAAGAACAAGGGGTCACAGTCTAAGAATAAGGAATAAGCCATTCAGGACCGAGACGAGGAAGAATTTCTTCACTCAGAGTTGCGAACCTGTGGAATTCCCTTCCGCTGGTAGCTGTTGGAGCCAGTTCATTAAATATATTAAGAGGGAGCTGAACATGGCCCTTGCAGCTAAAGGGATCAAGGGGTATGGATAGGGGGCAGGAATGGAATATTGAGATTGCATGATCAGCCATGATCATATTGAATGGTGGTGCAGGCTCGAAGGGCCGAATGGCCTATTCCTGCAGCTATTTTCTATGTTTCTATATTAATTGGTACAGCAATCCCACCCACTCTTCATGCATTCCTATCCATTTATACCCTGCAGTGCTGAGTTGTCAGCACCTTTTTTTTTAAAAGCACCAACTCCAAATGCTTAGGAATTGGGCGACAGGTTTAGACAGTACATTTGGAACAGCTCAGGCTTGGAGGGCCGAAGGGCCTGTTCCTGGGCTGTACATTTTCTTTGTTCTTTGTAAATAAGACATTTAGTTTTTGTGCTGTGTACCTTACATGTACAGATACATGTAATTTTTTGTTTAAGCTTCAGGTGCAACATAAGGAGTTAGCAAGTGATCCTATTTCAAACTAGTGCACTAGCTGGAGCAAGATAGAACATAGAACATAAAAAAATACAGCGCTGTACAGGCCCTTTGGCCCTCGATGTTGCGCCGATCCAAGCCCACCTAACCTACACTAGCCCACTATCCTCCATATGCCTATCCAATGCCCGCTTAAATGCCCATAATGAGGGAGAGTCCACCACTGCTACTGGCAGGGCATTCCATGAACTCACGACTCGCTGAGTAAAGAATCTACCCCTAACATCTGTCCTATACCTACCACCCCTTAATTTAAAGCTATGCCCCCTCGTAATAGCTGACTCCATACGTGGAAAAAGGTTCTCATGGTCAACCCTATCTAAACCCCTAATCATCTTGTACACCTCTATCAAGTCACCCCGAAACCTTCTTTTCTCCAATGAAAACAGCATTGGAGAAAAGATCTTGGAAATTAATACAGAACCAAGTACTGCAAATCTTTAACATCCAAAATATGAACAGCTCTGGCAGCAATGGTGACGAGAGAGACTGAACTCATATTTCAAATGCAGGAGTCTGGAGGTAAAGATCCTATTTCAGGAGAAAGGCAATGAGGAGGCACAGCACATACTTAAGGTCTGGAATTCACTACGGTGGAAGCAAACTCAAATATGGCTTTCAAAATGAATTGGATAAATACCTGAAGAGAAGATAAAATTACTTTATGGGAGAGTATGTGAGTTAGATTAGCTTAGCTGTAAACTGAATGGCTTCCTCCTGGTCATATTTTATACTTTCTACAATTTAATTTCTAACTTACAAGACATTTGCACCACACAGTTTCCATCGCGTCATCATCTGGAGGCTGCAAATCTAAGCTCTGCAGCCAGTCCACTAACTCGGCAACTTCTCTCTCCAGCTGCTCAGCCCTTGACTTGGATTCCAGCATAGAATGAAATCCAATCTCCAGTGGCACCTGATCTTGCTGGCAGCTCAGCCTCAGATTATTCCAGTTTGCTCTCAGCGTCTCCAGGTCTTTGGTGATGTGCTCAGCACCTAGAGGAGATGTACTGAGGATTACAGTCGTGGCCTGAACCTGCAGATTGTCCAGCTCTCCCTTTTTCCTGCTGACCTCATCACTCAGTTCCTGTGAATGGAGCAATGGAATTAAATCCAGGTTAATCAAAGCATCTAAAGCACCAAGTCTCAGAATATGGAGGCTGCATTCCCACAGAAGGATGTCAACCAGCTCTTAGACCATGTTCTACCATCCAATTAACTTCTGATTGCAATTTAACTGCATATACTTCTGGTACATATCCTTTAATCTCTTTGGAAAACAACAGTCTATCATCTGAAAGTTCAGAGTAATAACGAATCTTGCGTTAACTTCATTTTTCAGAAAAGGCTATATAAACTTCTACTGCACTTTTTATGTACAAGCACTTTTTCATGTCACTGTTGTAAACCTAGTTCCAATCTGTGACTACATATCCACTGTCCCAAAGTAGCCAACCAACAGAAATAGTCTTTATCTACAGAAACAAAAACATAAATTGCTGGATAAAACTCCATAGGTCTGGCTCCATTTGTGGAGAAAAAGCAGAATTAATATTTCAGGTCTGGTGACCCATCTTCAGAATTTGATCTACAGTATTCATTTTAGTTAACACAGGTACACATTTGTTAAAAAAATTCTTTGTACATTAAGTATATATGATGTTCAGGTCTTATTCTGGAGAATGTATGCTTCACTCCATTTGAGGTTAAAATATCATTCCAGAGATGTGGTTCCCAGAAATGCAAGTAGAACTCCAGGGGTGATACGACCAGGATGTTGAATAGATGAAGTCATTCAGATATAAAGAAAACAGCATTTTCACCTTTCCGAATACCACAAATCTCAACCTTGTCCAGTACACTAGTTAGCTCATTATTGCTCCCATCACTAAGCCAATTTCCTAACTAATTCAATTCTATGGAGTATGAGAGGCACCTTTACATGGGGAGTACCATGTGGATGAAGGAGAGGTTATCCACTTTGGCTGCAAAACAGACAGGCAGATTGTCTGAATGGACACAGATTGAGAAAGGAGGAAGTGAAATGAGACCTGGGTGTCCTTGTACATCAACTGAAGGTGCAGCAGTTGGTGAAGGCGGCAAGTGGTATGTTTGCCTTCATAGCGAGAGGATTCAAGTACAGGAAGACGGAATTCTTGTGTTAATTGGAAAAGAGATTGGTGAGATCACACCTGAAGTATTAGTGCAGTTTTGGTCTCCTTATCTGAAGGAGAATTGTTCAAGCTGCGGAGGGAGTGTAGCAAAGGTTTACCAGACTTATCAGTGGGATGGCACTCCAAACATATACTGGAACTGTCACATTAGATGTCTATGACTCGATAAGTGGAAACAAAAAAGCTTTCTTATTCAGTCGGTGGATATAACTGCCAGAGAAGAGCAAAACTCAACCTTCTCTTGGGAGATAAGGCAGGGCAAGTGCCTGAAGTGTCACTGGAGGAGCACTTTGGAGCCAGTGATCATAGATATATTAAAATATATATATATATATATTTAAAGTAGTTAATGGAAAAGGACAGAATTGACCAAAAAAATTAAAGTTCTAAATTGGAGTAAGGCCAATTTTGACAGTATTAAGCAAGAGTCACACAGATGTACAGCATGGAAATAGATCCTGCAGTCCAACTCATCCATGCTGACCAAATATCCTAAAATAATCTAGTCCCATTTGCCAGCATTTGACCCATGTCCCTCTAAACCCTTCCCATTCATATATCCATCCAGATGTCTTTTAAATGTTGGAATTATTCCAGTCCTCCACCACTTGCTCTGGCAGCTCATTCCATAAACGCAACATTGTGTGTGTGAACAAGCTGCCCCTGAGGTCCCTTTCAATTCTTTCCCCTCTCACCATAAACCTATGTCCACTAATTTTGAATTCCCCTAAGGGGAAAAGGACCTTGTCTGTTCACCCTATCCCAGCCCCTCATGATTTTATAAACCTCTATAACGTTACTCCACAGCCTCCAATGCTCCAGTGAAAATAGCCTGAGCCTGGACAGAAGGAGGAAGAGAGGTGACCTGATAATGAGAGGCATGGATAGAGTCGATAACCAGAGACTTTTCCCCAGGGCAGGACTGACTGCCATGAGGAGTCATAGGTTTAAGGTGTTTGGAGGAAGGTATAGAGGAGATGTCAGAAGTAGGTTCTTCATGCAGAGAGTTGTGAGCGCATGGAATGCATGGCCAGCTGTGGTGGTGGAAGCAGAGTCATTAGGGACATTTAAATGACTGCTGGACATGCACATGGATAGCAGGGAATTGAGGGGTGCGTAGGTTAGGTTATTATATTTTAGCTAAGGATTAATCCTCAGCACAACATAGTGGGCCGAAGGGCCTGTACTGTGCTGTATTTTTCTATGTTCTATGTTGCAGACAGAAGAATGAAGACGGCATTTGGTACGCTTGCCTTTATTGGTCAGTGCACTGAGTATCGGAGTAGGGAGGTCATGTTGCAGCTGTACAGGACACTTTTATAATACTGCACTCAATTCTGGTCTCGATGATCTTGGAAAGATGTTGTTGAGTTGGAGGGAATAGGCTGGAGCTATTTTACCTGGAGCATCAGGGGCTGAGGGATGACCTTACAGAAGTTTACAAAATCACGAGGGACATTGAAAGGGCGAATAGCCAAGGTTTTCTCCCCTGGGTAGAGTAGTCCAAAACTAGAGGGCATAGGTTTAAAGTGAGATGTGAAAGATTGGAAAGGGACATAAGGGGCAACATTTTCATCCAGAGAGTGGTGCCCTTATGGAATGAGCTGCCACATGTGGTGGTAAAGACTGGTAAATTACAACATTTAACAGGCATCTGGATGGGATTATGAATTGGGAGGGTTTACAGAGATATGGGCCAAATGCTGGCAAACGGGACTAGATTAATTTGGGATACCTGGTTAGCATGGATGAGTTTGACCGAAGGGTCTGTTTCTGTACTGTACGATTCTATGAATAAAGAGATAATAGAGTATATTCACTCGAAGAATGAGGGAAATTTCACCAAAACTATTAAATTCAAAAGGACTCAACAGATACAGGAAGGACGTTCTCAATGAGCAGGGAGTCCACAATTGGCATGAATGGCAAGGACCAGTTTGGGCCTGTCTCTCTGCTGTAGGACTCGAGAACGTATGACAGTCTAAGGATATAGAAAAATATCTTCACACAAACAGTGCTGAGCCTGAGGAATTTTAACCCACAGGAAGTGGCTGAAGCCAAAGCATTGAATGTTGACAAAGTGGAGGTAGATGTAGCTCTTCACGCTAATAGGATGAAGGGTACAGGGAGAAAGCAGGAACAGTGTTAGAACATAGAACATAGAAGAATACAGCGCAGTACAGGCCCTTCGGCCCTCGATGTTGCGCCGATCCAAGCCCACCTAACCTACACTAGCCCACTATCCTCCATATGCCTATCCAATGCCCGCTTAAATGCCCATAATGAGGGAGATTCCACCACTGCTACTGGCAGGGCATTCCATGAACTCACGACTCGCTGATTAAAGAACCTACCCCTAACATCTGTCCTATACCTACCCCCCCTTAATTTAAAGCTATGCCCCCTTGTATTGGTGACTCCATACGTGGAAAAAGATTCTCACTGTCGACCCTATCTAAACCCCTAATCATCTTATACACCTCTATCAAGTCACCCCTAAACCTTCTTTTCTCCAATGAAAACAACCCCAAGTGCCTCAGCCTTTCCTCATACGATCTTTCTACCATACCAGGCAACATCCTGGTAAACCTCCTCTGCACCCGTTCCAGTGCCTCCACATCCTTCCTATAGTATGGCGACCAAAACTGCACACAATATTCCAGATGTGGCCGCACCAGAGTCTTATACAACTGCAACATGACCTCAGTACTCCGGAACTCAATTCCTCTACCAATAAAAGCCAGTACGCCATATGCCTTCTTCACCGCACTATTTACCTGGGTGGCAACTTTCAAAGATTTGTGTACATGGACACCAAGATCCCTCTGCTCATCCACACTACCAAGTATCCGACCGTTAGCCCAGTACCCCATCTTTTTATTACTCTTACCAAAGTGAATCACCTCACACTTAGCTACATTGAACTCCATTTGCCACCTTTCTGCCCAGCTCTGCAGCTTATCTATATCCCGCTGTAACCTGCCACATCCTTCCTCACTGTCTACAACTTCTCCGACTTTCGTATCATCCGCAAACTTACTCACCCAACCTTCTAACCCCTCTTCCAGGTCATTTATAAAAATGACAAACAGCAATGGTCCCAAAACAGATCCTTGCGGAACACCGCTAGTGACGGCACTCCAAGATGAACATTTGCCATCAACTACTACCCTCTGTCTTCTTCCAGCCAGCCAACTCCTAATCCAAACCTCCAACTCACCCTCAATGCCATACCTCCATATTTTTTGCAGTAGTCTACCATGGGGAACCTTATCAAACGCCTTACTAAAATCCATATACACCACATCTACTGCTTTCCCCTCGTCCACCTCCTTAGTCACCTTCTCAAAGAATTCAATAAGGTTTGTGAGGCACAACCTGCCCTTCACAAAACCATGCTGACTATCCTTGATCACATTATTCCTATCCAGATGTGCATAAATCCTATCCCTTACAATTCTCTCTAAGATTTTACCCACAACAGAAGTGAGACTCACCGGCCTATAGTTACTAGGGTTATCCCTACTCCCCTTTTTGAACAAGGGAACCACATTTGCTAGCCTCCAATCTTCTGGCACTACTCCTGTAGACAACGAGGACATAAAAATCAAGGCCAATGGCTCTGCAATCTCTTCCCTTGCTTCCCAGAGAATCCTAGGATAAATGCCATCAGGCCCAGGGGACGTATCTATTTTCACCCTTTCCAGAATTTCCAACACCTCTTCTCTACATACCTCAAAGCTATCCATTCTACTTAATTGTGACTCAGTACTCACATTGACAACAATGTCCTGTTCCTGATTGAATACTGACGAAAAGTATTCATTCAGTGTCTCCCCAATCTCTTCAGCCTCCACACGCAACTTCCCACTACTATCCTTGACTGGACCTATTCCTACCCTAGTCATTCTTTTATTCCTGACATACCTATAGAAAGCCTTAGGGTTTTCCCTAATCCTACCAACTAAGGACCTTTCATGTCCCCTCCTTGCTGCTCTTAGCTCTCTCTTCAGGTCCTTCCTGGCTACCTTATAACTCTCAATCGCCCCAATTGAACCTTCACGCCTCATCTTTACATAGGCCGCCCTCTTCCATTTAACAAGGGATTCCAATTCCTTATTAAACCACGGCTCCCTCACACGACCCTTTCCTCCCTGCCTGACGGGCACATACTTATCAAGGACACTCAATAGTTGCTCCTTGAACAAGCTCCACATATCAATTACACCCTTGCCTTGAAGCTTACTTTTCCAGGCCACACATCCTAGGTCATGCCTCACAGCATCATAATTTCCCTGCCCCCATCTATAACTCTTGCCCTGTCGTGCACACTTATCCCTCTCCATCACGAGAGTAAAGGTCACCGAATTGTGGTCACTGTCCCCAAAGTGCTCACCTACCTCTAATTCTAACACCTGGCCTGGTTCATTACCCAGAACCAAATCCAGTATGGCCTCACCTCTTGTTGGCCTATCTACATATTGTGTCAGGAAACCCTCCTGCACACATTGAACAAACACTGACCCATCTAACGAACTTGAGCTATAGCTTTCCCAATTAATATCAGGAAAGTTAAAGTCCCCCATAACAACCACCCTATTACTTTCACTCTTCTCTTGAATCATCCTTGCAATCCTTTCTTCTACGTTTCTAGGACTATTAGGAGGCCTGTAAAAAACTCCTAACAGGGTGAGCTCACCTTTCCTATTCCTAACCTCAGCCCAAACCACCTCAGATGGCGAGTCTTCATCCATCGTCCTTTCCACAGCTGTAATACTATCTTTGACAAGCAATGCCACACCTCCCCCTCTTTTACCCCCACCTCTGACCCTACTAAAACATTTAAACCCTGGAACCTGCAACAGCCAATCCTGTCCCTGTTCTACCCATGTCTCCGTAATAGCCACAACATCGAAGTCCCAGGTACCAACCCACGCTGCAAGTTCACCTACCTTATTTCGTATACTTCTTGCATTGAAGTATACACACTTCAAACCACTTTCCTGTTTACAGGCACCCTCCTTTGAAATTGATGCCATGTTCCTAACCTCCCTACACTCCAGGTCCTGCACCCTAAAGCTACAGTCTGGGTTCCCATGCCCCTGCAGTTAGTTTAAACCCCCCCCCCCCCAAGAGCACTAGCAAACCTCCCACCAAGGATACTGGTGCCCCTCAGGTTCAGGTGTAGACCATCCTGTTTATAGAGGTCCCACCTTCCCCAGAAAGAACCCCAGTTATCCAAATACCGGAATCCCTCCCTCCCTTCTGGATGCATGATCAGCTATGAACGCAATCAATGGCAGAACAAACTCAAAGGGTGGAATGTCTACTCCTGCTCTCGTTTTCTGTTTTGGCCAATCCAGTCGACACCACCAGACAATACCACTACCTATACTAGTCCCATTTTCCTGCACTAGGCCCATAGCCTTGAATGTTATGACATTTCATATGCTCAATCAAACACTGTTTAAAGGTTAGCAAGATTTTCCACCTCAACCACCTCCCAGGCAGTGCTTTCCAGATTCCTACCATCCTTTGGGTAAAATGATTTTTCTTCAAATCCCCTCAAGACCACCACCTTTCACCTTGAAAATTATGCCCCCTTGTTACCGACTCTTCAACTGAAGGGAACAGCTTCTTTCATTCACCCCATGTCCACATCCTTCATAATCTTGTATACCTTTATTAAGTCCCCTCTCAATCTTCTCTGCTGCAAGAAAAAAAAACTCATTCCACACTTGGGCGATTGTCTGTGTGGAGTTTGCACATTTTTCCTGTGTCTGTGTGGGTTTCCTACAGGTGCTCAGATTTCCTCCCACAATCCAAAGATGTGCAGTTAGCTGGATTGGCTATGTTTAATTGTCCATACTTTCCACGGTTGCGCAGGTGAAGTGAATTAGCCATGAGAAATGCAGGGTTACAGGAATAGATTGGGGGGGGGGGGTTATCTGGAATGCTCTTCAGAGGGTCGGTGTGGACTCTATGGGCCAAATGGCCTACTTGCACATTGTAGGGATTCTACTCTATTCAATTTTTTTAAAGCAGAGTTTATCAAACTTGGCTTCATAGCAGAAATGCTTCATGGAGAAAGTGAGGTCTGCAGATGCTGGAGATCAGAGCTGGAAATGTGTTACTGGAAAAGCGCAGCAGGTCAGGCAGCATCCAGGGAACAGGAGAATCGACGTTTCGGGCATAAGCCTTCCTGAAGAAGGGCTTATGCCCGAAACGTCGATTCTCCTGTTCCCTGGATGCTGCCTGACCTGCTGCGCTTTTCCAGCAACACATTTCCAGCTCAGAAATGCTTCATCACAGGCAACGTCCTGGTGAATCTCTTTTGCGCCCCTGCCTGTGCAAGTCCTATGGTGTGGTGACCAGGTCGACACACAGTACTCCAGCTGTGGCCTGACCGAAGTTCGACACAGTTGCACTTAACCTCCCTGCTCTTACACTCAATGCCACAGCTGATAAAGGCAAGTATACTGTATGCCTTTTTAAACATCCTATTAACCTCTGCTGCCACCTTCAGGAATCTGTGGACAAGCACCCCAAGATCTCTCTGCTCCTCTGAGCTTCCTGCATTCATGACATACAAGATGAACTCTGCAAATGGGTTGCACTCTCACCTCCAAATTACAAGGTTGTGGTTTTAAGCCCTACTCCAAATCCTGAACACAAGTTGGCATCTGTATGACATGTCCTGCTGAAGTGTTTTTGCTGACCACAGAATTGGCAATATCTATATCATCACTGACATTTTAATGAGATACTTCACAATACTCAGAGGGAACAGGAATGCTGGGAAAAAACATTTTAATTGCGAGATTGTGACATCTCCTGAAGTGTTCTTACTGACCACAAAACTGGCAAAGTTGTGCCAAATATAAACTTGCAATCAAAGTGTTTTTTTTTCAGCATCCCCCTTCCCTCGGAGTATTGTGAAGTATCTCATTAAAATATCACTAATGGTATCTATAATCGATCTATCCCTTCACCGAGCTTCCCAGCTCACTTTAGCCAGCACTCCTTTATAATTGCTCTTATTTGAATGTGAAACACAAGGAGTGGATGATGGCCAATGGTATTCTTGCTAGACGATTAATCCAGATACCCAAGTCATGTTATGGGGATCTGACACTGAATGCCACCAAGACAGATGGTGGAATTTGAATAGTAATATACTGGAATTAAGAGTTTAATGACAACCATGAAACCATTGCCAATTGTCAGGAAAATCCCATCTGGTTCTAATGCCCTTTAGAGAATGAAATCTGCCATGTGGCCAAATGTGACTCCAGATCAACAGCAATGTTTTCTTTGTAAATTCATTGACAATGCAGCATAGGCCAGCATTCAGTGCCCATCCCACCATGTGGTTGACTCTTAATTACCCTTTGGGCAATTAGGAATGGGCAATAAATGGTGATCCAGCCAGTGATACTCAATTCCCCCATGAATAAAAATGAAGTAAATTTTCTCCCTCAAAGTAAATCCAAAATTCCATCATTAGATTAGATTAGATTACTTACAGTGTGGAAACAGGCCCTTCGGCCCAACAAGTCCACACCGCCCCGCTGAAGCGCAACACACCCATACCCCTACATTTGCCCCTTACCTAACACTACGGGCAATTTAGCATGGCCAATTCACCTGACCTGCACATCTTTGGACTGTGGGAAGAAACCAGAGCACCCGGAGGAAACCCATCATGTTATAATCAGAATTCCCATGGCACCTTAATTATGAAGTGTGTCTAATTGTACATTCTCAGATCATTTACCTTCAGCTCTCTAAATGATCTCTCCATCGGATTCTTTTTGTCTGTGCATGTGTTGCATTTATTAATTTTTTCCTTCATGCAATGCAGCCAGTTCTGGAATTCCTCCCGCCTGTCTGCATATTCTTGATGCTCTTGTACAATTGCTTCCAAGATCTTCACCTTTTCCTAAAACAGGAAAATCAGTATTCAAGTCATTGTTCTCGCCATCAGTTTATTCTTTATCCATTTCCTCTTGGTTATGCAAGCAACCCCACCAATTCCAGAGAGGCAAATACTTTCCTACCCTCTGCCAGACTTTTCACAACTCCGGACAAAAAAAAAAATCACACAAGGCCTCTTATGCTTTCGCAAATTTCCTTTAATCTATATTCTGGTTACTGACCTTTTGCCACAGTGCTCATGGAATGCTAATGAAATGTGGCATCATGTGCCCAGCCAACACTGATTGTTTCTCAAAGGCAACCATCCAACATCCAATTCTGCTCAAACTAAACATAATATTCCAATTGGGGTCTAATTGACGTTAATAATTTTGAGTCTCCTAGGCTAATCTTTTCATACACACTTATGCAAAGTATCAGTCAGAACATCCAACGTAACCTGGAGAGATGCAAACACGTGGCGAGAGAAAGAGAGAGAGATAACTACATAAAAGTAGCATGTTCAACCTTTGCTTTGATCTCAAGTGCTTCATGATTAGCTTTTAATATCTGCTGCGCTGCCTCATTGACTGTCTCATCTTCAGTCTTTGCAAATAAGGACCCAGATTCCTGTATGAGTCGCTCAAGCAGGGCAGCCTGGTTCAAAATGTTACTGAGTAGGATTGTGTGATGGCTTAATTGCAATTTCTTCTCCTTAAGACCAAGCTGCAATTCAAGATCTGACTCCAGCCTTTGTTTCATAGTCATCAACCAAAGAAAATAATCTTCCCTCGCCTTCAAATATTCAGACCAATGCAGCAGAATCCATTCAATCCGACTGTAAAAAACAAGAAAATCACATTAATCCCCATCTCTCACATTATTCCTGTTTGCATAAAAAACACCCTATTTGACTAATGTATGACTAACTTGTCAATGAAGAAACGATTATGCAATGAGAGCAGGGAGACCCTAAACACAACCTTAACATTCTGAACCTGAGCAAGAGGCAATAGTAATGACTGCTAGGCAAACCAAGCCAAGAGGGAGGTAGTGCAGGAGTCCCCCGAGGTAACCCTCTCAATTTCCCATTTTGGAGATTGGCGACAATGATGGTTCTTTGGACGAATGCAGTAAGAGCCAAGCCTGTGACACCTCAGTCAGCTGTACAGTGCAAGGATATCACAGAACTTGTGCAGGAATTTTACCAAGAGAGGGTGAACAGCCAGAGGTCATAGTTCACATTGAGATTAATGAAGAAGGACGCAAACCTGCAATTCAAAATAGAGAGCAAAGTAAAAAAACATTAGCAAGCAGGACCTCAAAAATAGTAACCATTGGATTACTCCAAGTGCCATGTGTAAATGAGTGTAGAAATAGGACAGTAACTCAGATGAAAGTGTGGCTGAAATGATGGTTCACGACAGAGGCCTTCATTCCTGGGACATTGGAACTGCTTCCAGCCAAGGTGGTACCAGGTTGCATCTGAATACAGCCAAGACTCTATTCCCTCTGGGTGTTTTGCTAGTTCTATTGGGAAGGCTTCAAACTAACTCAGCAGCAGTGTGGGAACCAGGAGAGAAAGAATACTAGGAGGAGTAGATAGTAGTGCAATGGAGGATTGTTAATAAATACCAAAGAATCAAAGAATCACAGGATCCTAACAGTGTGAAAACAGGCCATTCATCCCACTGCACCTAAACCAACCCTCCAAAGAGCATCCTACTCAGACCCCCACACTCTGCCTGTAACCCTGCATTTCCCACTCCTAGCCCACCTCACCTGCATATCCCTGGACACTATGGACAATTCTGCATGGCAAATATACAACTTTGGAGTAAGGCAGAAAAATAATAAAGTTTAACTGAAGTTACGCTTAACTGAAGTTACGTATGTGAATGCTTGGAGTAAATTCAATAAGATTGGGGAAATAAAAGCACAGATTGGTATGTGGGATTACAACATTGTGACAATAACAGAGATCTGCCTCAAGAACCGGCAGATTTGGGTGTTAAATATTACTGGTTACAAGGCGTTCAGAAATTCTAGGAAAGCAAGAGGAGGAGAAGTGGTATTTTTGGTAAAGGGGAATACTAGAGAAAGAGGATATTTCAGAGGGTCCAAGGACAAAATCAATTTGGCTATATCATTAAATTGCATGGTCGAATCTGTAAGACAATGTCATCTTTAATCATGAACTCTGAAGTCTTACTAACGACTGAGGTCAAGGTAATCAGCCTGTAATTTCCTTCCCTTCTTACACATAGGGATTACATTAGCAATTTTTCAGTTTTCTGGAACCAACCCTCAGTCCAGTGATGCTTAAAGATCACTACCAATGCCTTTGCAATCTTCTCCGTTACCCCCTTTTGAATCCTGGGGGATAGTTCATGTAATTGATTCACCTTCAGATTTCCCAGTAGAGGTGGTGTTGGATGTATTACACTGTATGATGGTGGATAAATCTCCTGGAAGACAGGGGTGTTTGAGTTCAGGTGCATGGTTCTCTGAAAGTGGAGTCCCAGGTAGACAGGGCAGTGAAGAAGGCTTATGGCACACTGGCCTTCATCAGTCAGGGCATTGTGTTTCGAAGTTGGGACGTTATGTTGCAGTTCTACAGGACGTTGGTAGGGCTGTATTTGGGAGTATTGTGTTCTGGTCAGCTTGCTGTAGGAAGGATATTATTAAACTGGAAAGAATGCACAAGAAATTTACAGATGTTGCCAGGACTCAATGGTCTAGGTTACAGGGAGAGGTTGGACAAGCTTTTTTCTTTAGAGCGTAGGAGACTAAGGGGAAATCTTATAGAAGTGTACAAGATCGTGAAAGACATTGATAGGGTGAATGCACTCAGTCTTTTTCCCAGAGCTGGAGAATCAAGAACTAGAGGGCATCAGTTTAAGGTTAGGGGGGAAAGAATAAAAGGGAACTGGAGAGGAAACTTTTTGTTTCCCAACATAGAAGGTGGTACATATATAGAATGAGCTGCCAGCCCCAGCAGTGGTTGAGGAGGATACATTAACAACATTTAAAAGGCATTTGGACAAATACACTGAAAGGAAAGGTTTAGAAGCTGGTTGGCTGGATTGTTGATTTATAGAGCAGTGTGATGCCAACACTGTGGGTTCAATTCCCATCACCAGTTTGAGGTGACCATGAAGGATTTTCCTTCTCAACCTGAGTCAGTGAAGTCTGCAGAAGCTGGAGACCAGAGTTGAGTGTGTTGCTGAAAAAGCACAGCAGGAAGTGAAGGAAAATCGATGATTCGGGCCTGACTCTTCATCAGAAATTAGGCTGGCAGCCTGGGGGTAGAGGGATAATTGGGAGGGAGGTGGGGCTCGGGCTGGGGGGGAAGGTAGTTGAGAGTGCAATGGAGTGGAGCGGATAGGTGGGAACAAAGATTGACAGGTGGGACAGGTTATGAGGGAGGTGCTGAGCTGGAAGGTTGGAACTGGGGTAAGGTGGGGGGGGGAGAGGAGGGAAATGAGGAAACTGGCCAAGTCCACATTGGTGCCCTGGGATTGAAGGGTCCCGAGGCGAAAGATGAGCATTCTTTCTCCAGGCGTCGGATGCTGAGGGAGTGGCGATGAAGGCAGAGTGGGAGGGGGAGTTGAAATGTTCGGCCACGGGGCAGTGGGGTTGATTGATGCGGATGTCCCGGAGATGTTCCCAAAAGTGCTCTGCAAGAAGGCGTGCGGTTTCCCCAATGTAGAGGAGACCGCATCGGGAGCAACTGAAACAATAAATGACATGTGTGGAAGTGCAGGTGAAACATTGATGGATGTGGAAGCCTCCTTTGGGGCCTTAAATGGAGATTGGGGGGGGGTTGGGCACAGGATTTGCAATTCCTGCGGTGGCAGGGGAAGGTGCCAGGACAGGAGGTTGGGATGTTGAGGGCCGTGGACCTGACCAGGTGGTCACTGAGGGAACGTTCTTTGCGGAAGGCGGAAATAGGTGGGGAGAGAAATATATCCCTGGTGGTGGGGTCCGTTTGTAGGTGGCGGAAATGTCGGTGGATGATGCGATTTATGCGGAGGTTGGTGGGGTGGAAGGTGAGGACTGGGGCGTTCTGTCCTTGTTGCGGTTGGAGGGGTGGGATTCGAGGGCGGAGGGGCTGGACGTGGATGAAACACGTTGGAGGGCATCTTCAACCACCTGGGAGGGGAAATTTCATCTTTAAGGAAGGAGGCCATCTGGTGTGTTCTGGGGTGGAGCTGGTCCTCCTGGGAGCAGACGCGGTGGAGGCGGAGGAACTGGGAATACGGGATGGCATTTTTGCAGGAGATAGGGTGGGAAGAGGTATAACCAGGTAGCTGTGGGAGTCGGTGAGTTTGTAAAAAATGTCAGTGTCAAGTCGGTCGTCATTGATGGAGATGGAGAGGTCCAGGGAGGGGAGGGAGGTGTCAGAGATGGTCCAGGTAAATTTAAGGTCAGGGTGGAATGTGTTGGTGAAGTTGATGAACCATTCGACCTCCTCGCGGGAGCACGAGGTAGCGCCGATGCAGTCATCAATGTAGCAGAGGAAGAGGTGGGAGTGGTGTCGGTGTAACTCCGGAAGATGGACTGTTCTACGTAGCTGACAAAGCGACAGGCATAGCTGGGGCCCAAAGGGTGCCCATTGCTACCCCTTTCGTCTGGAGGAAGTGGGAGGATTGGAAGGGGAAATTGTTGAGAGTGAGGACCAGTTCAGCCAAACGAACAAGAGTGTCAGAGGAAGGGTACTGGTGAGGACGTTGGGAGAGGAAGAAACAGAGAGCTTGGAGGTCCTGGTCATGGCGGATGGAGGTGTACAGGGACTGGATGTCCATGGTGAAGATGAGGTGTCGGAGGCCGGGGAAATGAAAGTCTTGGAGGAGGTGGAGGGTGTGGATGTTGTCCTGAACGTATGTGGGGAGTTTCTGGACCAGGGTGATAGGACAGTATCGATGTAGGTGGAGATGAGTTTGGTGGGGGCAGGAGCAGGCTGAGACGATAGGTCAGCCAGGGTAGTCAACCTCTCAACCTCTTCCCTCTCCTGAGGTCTGGTGGCCCACACGTTAAATCATCACCAGTCACTTCTCTCTGATGAGGGCAACTCCTATGGTCTGAGAAGACTACGACAACACAACAACAGAAGGATTTGGGTCAAGTACAGGGACATGGGCTTAGCGTGGATGGAATTTTGGTCGGCATGGTCCAGTTTCGGCCAAAAGGCCTGTCACCATGCTGTGGGACTCTATGACCACCAACTCATTGGAAGAGTGTAGAGGAACAAATCTGCAATCACCATCTGAAATTAGGGGAGTATGGCACAAATGTTCACAAAGCTGGTGTAGGTACAAACAGCCAAATGGTCTCGTTCAGTAACATGACAATTATACAATCTTATACTATTTCCTTTAGATTTGAAGGAGATACTACCTGTGACAATGGACCATATTGATTTGTGTATCCTCCCACAGGGTTTTAATATGTTTCACTGCTGCATGAATTTCATGTTTCTCATCGTCATTTTTGTCTCGTAGAAGAGATTCTGCCTTCACCAGCACCCTGTCCAGTCGGAGATGCCCTTCAGGCTCCTCTGCTAAGATAACCTGTCCAAGAACCAATGATTAAACACATTGCTCAACTGAATAAAAGACTGATCAGGTGTATATACTTTAATAAAAATCACTTTTTTAAACTCCAATGGTTGAAGATTAAACCTGTTCATAAAGTAAACCTTTCATCAAGGCATAGAGTCATAGAGATGTACAGCATGGAAACAAACCCTTCGGTCCTACCCGTCCATGTTGACCAGATATCCCAACCAAATCTAGTCCCACCTGCCAGCACCCGGCCCATATTCCTCCAAACCCTTCCTACTCATACACCCATCCAAATGTCTCTTAAATGTTGCAATTTTACCAGCCTCCACCACTTCCTCTGGCAGCTCATTCCATACACGTACCACCCACTGCGTGAAACAGTTGCCCCTGAGGTCTCTTTTATATCTTTCCCCTCTCAGCCTAAACCTATGCCCTCTAGTTCTGGACTCCCCGACCCCAGGGAAAAGACTGTCTATTTATCCTATCCATGCCCCTCATAATTTTATAAACCTCTATAACGTCACCCCTCAGCCTCCGATGCTCCAGGGAAAACAGCCCCAGCCTGTTCAGCCTCTCCCTATAGCTCAAATCCTCCAACCTTGGCAACATCCTTGTAAATCATTTCTGAACCCTTTCAAGTTTCACAACATCTTTCCGATAGGAAGGAGGCCAGAATTGCATGCAATATTCCAATAGTAGCCTAACCAAAATCCTGTACAGCCGCAACACGACCTCCCAACTCCTGTACTCAATACTCTGACCAATAAAGGAAAGCATACCAAACGCCTTCTTCACTATCCTATCTACCTGCGACTCCACTTTCAAGGAGTTATGAACCTGCAGTTCAAGGTCTCTTTGTTCAGCAACACTCCCTCGGACCTTACCATTAAGTGTATAAGTCCTGCTAAGATTTGCTTTCCCAAAATGCAGCACCTCGCATTTATCTGAATTAAACTCCATCCTCCAGGTCCTGTTGGAATCTGAGGTAACCCTCTTCACTGTCCACTACACCTCCAATTTTGGTGTCATTTGCAAACTTACTAACTGTACTCTTATGCTCACATCCAAATCATTTATATAAATGACAAAAAGTAGAGGCCCAGCACTGATCCTTGTGGCACTCCACTGGTCACAGGCCTCCAGTCTGAAAAACAACCCTCCACTACCACCCTCTGTCTACTACCTTTGAGCCAGTTCTGTAGCCAAATGGCTAGTTCTCCCTGTATTCCGTGAAATCTAACCTTGCTAATCAGTCTCCCATGGGGAACCTTGTCAAACGCCTTACTGGAGTCCATATAGATCACATCCACTGCTCTGCCCTCATCAATCTTCTTTGTTGCTTCTTCAAAAAGCTCAATCAAGTTTGTGAGACATGATTTCCCACGCACAAAGCCATGTTGACTATCCCTAATCAGTCCTTGCCTTTCCAAATACATGTACACCCTGTCCCTCAGGATTCACTCCAACAACTTGCCCACTACTGAGGTCAGGCTCACCGGACTATAGTTCCCTAGCTTGTCTTTACCGCCCTTCTTAAACAGTGGCACCACGTTTGCCAACCTCCAGTCTTCCGGCACCTCACCCGTGACTATCGATGATACAAATATCTCAGCAAGAGGCCCAGCAGTCACTTCTCTAACTTCCCTCAGGTCCTGGGGATTTATCCACTTTTAACCATTCCAAGACATCCAGTACTTCCTCCTCTGTAATCTGGACATTTTGCAAGATGTCACCATCTATTTCCCTACAGTCTATATCTTCCATATCCTTTTCCACAGTAAATATTCATTTAGTATCTCCCCCATTTTCCGTGGCTCCACACAAAGGCCACGGTGATCTTTGAGGGGCCCTATTCTCTCCTTAGTTACCCTTTTGTCCTTAATATATTTGTTAAAAACCCTTTGGATTCTCCTTAATCCTATTTGCCAAAGCTATCTCATGTCCTCGTTTTGTCCTCCTGATTTCCCTCTTAAGTATACTCCTACTTTCTTTATACTCTTCTAAGGATTCACTCAATCTATCCTGTCTATACCTGACATATGTTTCCTTCTTTTTCTTAACCAAACCCTCAATTTCTTTAAGGAGAAAGTGAGGTCTGCAGATGCTGGAGATCAGAGCTGAAAATGTGTTGCTGGAAAAGCGCAGCAGGTCAGGCAGCATCCAGGGCTAGCTGGTGTTCATGTATCCTGGTGGCTAACTTTCTTCCTGTTTGTCCTACATAGTGTTTGTGGCAGTTCTTGCATGGAATTTTGTAGATGACGTTGGTTTTGTCCATGGGTTGTACTGGGTCTTTTAAGTTTGTTAGTTTTTGTTTGAGAGTGTTGGTGGGTTTGTGTGCTACTAGGATTCCGAGGGGTCTTAGTAGTCGGCAGTCATTTCTGAGACTTCTTAAAAATCATCAAAAACACCAAAATAGAGGAAGACGAAACAATGATCTCATTCGATGTAACAGCACTGTTCACCTCCATCAACATTGACCTGGCAAAGGAAACACTTACCAGACTTTTACAAGAGACCATCACACACAACCCAACCACCATCAATCACATTAACAACGAAAACATCATGAAGCTAGTGGACCTGTGCCTCACCACCCACTTCACCTTCAACAACACAATCTACAAACAAACCAACGGCACACCCATGGGATCTCCGCTATCAGGATTCATAGCAGAAGCGGTAATGCAAAGACTAGAACAAACAGCCTGACCAACCATCAAGACCAAAAATCTGGGTCCGCGACGTAGATGCATCCAGGGAACAGGAGAATCGACGTTTCGGACATAAGCCCTTCTTCAGAAATGCCTTTCCAAATACATGTACATCCTGTCCCTGAAGAAGGGCTTATGCCCGAAACGTCGATTCTCCTGTTCCCTGGATGCTGCCTGACCTGCTGCGCTTTTTCAGCAACACATTTTCAGCCCTCAATTTCTTTAGTCATCCAGCATTCCCTATACCTACCAGCCTTCCCTTTCACCCTGACAGGAATATACTTTCTCTGGATTCTTGTTATCTCATTTCTGAAGGCTTCCCATTTTCCAGCCGTCCCTTTACCTTCGAACATCTGCCACCAATCAGCTTTCGAAAGTTCTTGCCTAATACCCTCAAAATTGGCCTTTCTCCAATTTAGAACTTCAACTTTTAGATCTGGGCTATCCTTTTCCATCACTATTTTAAAACGAATAGAATTATGGTCGCTGGCCCCAAAGTGCTCCCCCACTGACACCTCAGTCACCTGCCCTGCCTTATTTCCCAGAGTAGGTCACGTTTTGCACCTTCTCTAGTAGGTACATCCACATACTGAATCAGAAAATTGTCTTGTACACACTTAAGAAATTCCACTCCATCTAAACCTTTAGCACTATGGCAGTCCCAGTCAATGTTAGGAAAGCTAAAATCCCCGACCATAACTAACCTATTAATTAGGGTGTAGGTTTGCTCGCTGAGCTGTAGGTTTGATATCCAGACGTTTCATAAACTGGCTAGGTAACATCATCAGTGGCAAAAAGGGGACATGAGGTAGCTTTGGCAAATAGAATTAAGGAGAATCCAAAGGGTTTTTAACAAATATATTAAGGACAAAAGGGTAACTAAGGAGAGAATAGGGCCCCTCAAGTGAAGCGAAGCTGTTGTCTCCTGCTTTCTATTTATATGCTTGTCCTGGATTGGGTTCCTGGGGTTTGTGGTGATGTCATTTCCTGTTCATTTTCGGAAGGGTTGATAGATGGTATCTAGATCTGTGTGTTTGTTTATGGCGTTGTGGTTGGAATGCCAGGCCTCTAGGAATTCTCTGGCAAGTCTTTGCTTAGCCTGTCCCAGGATGGATGTGTTGTCCCAGTCGAAATGGTGGTTTTCCTCCGTGTGTAGGGGTACGAGGGGGAGAGGGTCGTATCTTTTTGTGGCTAGCTGGTGTTCATGTATCCTGGTGGCTAACTTTCTTCCTGTTTGTCCTACATAGTGTTTGTGGCAGTTCTTGCATGGAATTTTGTAGATGACGTTGGTTTTGTCCATGGGTTGTACTGGGTCTTTTAAGTTTGTTAGTTTTTGTTTGAGAGTGTTGGTGGGTTTGTGTGCTACTAGGATTCCCAGGGGTCTCAGTAGTCTGGCTGTCATTTCTGGAATTCTTAAAAATCATCAAAAACACCAAAATAGAGGAAGACGAAACAATGATCTCATTCGATGTAACAGCACTGTTCACCTCCATCAACATTGACCTGGCAAAGGAAACACTTACCAGACTTTTACAAGAGACCATCACACACAACCCAACCACCATCAATCACATTAACAACGAAAACATCATGAAGCTAGTGGACCTGTGCCTCACCACCCACTTCACCTTCAACAACATAATCTACAAACAAACCAACGGCACACCCATGGGATCTCCGCTGTCAGGATTCATAGCAGAAGCGGTAATGCAAAGACTAGAACAAACAGCCCGACCAACCATCAAGACCAAAAATCTGGGTCCGCTACGTAGATGACACCTTTGTCATCACAAAACGAAACAAGATAGAAGAGACATTTAACATCATCAACAACACCCTCACAGGCATAAAGTTCACCGAGGGGGAAGAAACTGACAACAAACTCGCATTCCTGGATGTCACAGTCGAAAGAACGGACAACGGAGAACTACAAACCTGCGTATACAGAAAACCGACAAACACTGACCAAATACTTAACTACACCAGCAACCAGCCCAACACACAAACAAAGCTGTATCAGAACACTATTCCAATGAGCCACCACACACTGCAGCACAGACGATCTTTGGAAAACAGAGGAGAACCACCTATACTATGTATTCATGAAGAACGGATACTCAAAAAATACAGTGCGCAGATTCCTCAAGAACAAACCACAACAAGCAGACCAAACACAGCCAGAAACCCTAACCACCTTACCATACATCAAAGAAGTCTCAGAAATGACAGCCAGACTACTAAGACCCTTCGGAATCCTAGTAGCACACAAACCCACCAACATTCTCAAACAAAAACTAACAAACTTAAAAGACCCAGCACAACCCATGGACAAAACCAACGTCATCTATAAAATTCCATGCAAGGACTGCCAGAAACACTGCATAGGACAAACAGGAAGAAAGTTAGCCACCAGGATACACGAACACCAGCTAGCCACAAAAAGACAACTCTCTCTCCCTCGTAGCCCTACACACGGATGAAACAAAACACCATTTCGACTGGGACAACACGTGTCCTGGGAGAGGCTAAGCAAAGACATGCCAGAGATTTCCTAGAAGCCTGGCACTCCAACCACAACGCCATAAACAAACACATAGATCTAGATAACATCTATAAACCCCTCCGAAAACGAACAGGAAATGACATCACCACAAACCCCAGGAACTCCATCCAGGTGAAAGATATAAATCGAAAGCAGGAGACAACAGCTTCGCTTCACTTGGAGGTCGCCACTGATGATGTTACCCAGCCAGGTAATGAAACGTCTGGATATCAAACCTACAGCTCAGCGAGCAAACCTACACCCTAAACCTCAACCTGAGCTACAAACCTTCACAAACCTTGCAAAAACCCTATTATTCTTACAGATAGCTGGGATCTCCTTACAAGTTTGTTTCTCAACTTCCCTCTGACTATTGGGGGGGTCTATAATACAATCCCAATAAGGTGATCATCCCTTTCTCATTTCTCAGTTCCCTGGATGTATTTCTGGGAATATCCTCCCTCAGTACAGCTGTAATACTATCCCTTGTCAAAAATGTCACTCCCCCTCCTCTCTTGCCTCCCTTTCTATCCTTCCTGTAGTATTTGTATCCTGGAACATTAAGCTGCCAGTCCTGCCCATCCCTGAGTCACGTTTCTGTAATTGCTATGATATCCCAGTCCCATGTTCCTAACCATGCCCTGAGTTCGTCTGCCTTCCCTGTTAGGCCCCTTGCATTGAAATAAATGCAGTTTAATTTATTAGTCCGACCTTGTCCCTGCCTGCCCTGACTGTTTGACTCACTTCTGTTCTCAGCTGTACCTATCTCAGATCGATCTCTTTCCTTACCATCTCCTTGGGTCCCACCCCCCCCCACCACCTTACTAGTTTAAATGTGGAGGCAGTGGGGAAAAATGGTACAGAGGTAGATAATCCGTCATGACCTGAATGAATAGCAGTGCAGACCCAGTGGACTCAATGGCTTGCCTGCCTCAATTGCCAATGTTCTTGGGCCATTCAGACCTTCAAGCCTACTTCACCATTCATATAGGATCATGACTGATTCAGCTGTGGTCTCAACTCCATTTCCTGTATACCCCTAAACACCCTCAAGTCTCCTGTCTATCGAGGTACTCTGATAGCCCTGAATAAATTAAATGACCAAACATGTCTTGCTTTTTTAGGGAACGAATTCAACAGTCAAACAACCTCATCTCCTCATCTTGCTTCTAAACTGGGTCCCGAGTTCTGGTTTCCCCCACAAGAAATACCTACCTGGTATCCATCTCATCAAGTACCGTTATGTTTCAATACTAACAAATTTCGTTCCTCCAAACACAAATGGGTATAAATCCAACCTTTCTTCAATCTAACTCTTCATCCAAGGAATGAGTTCAGCACATTTCTCTATACTGCTTCTGAAACATTAGTCAGAAGTCACACAATGCCAGGTTATAGCCCAAATCACAAGCTTTTGGAGTGCTGTTCCTTCATCAGGTAAAGTGGAGGGAGGTGCACAGGCACAGAATATATAAGGTAAAAACAATGACCACAGATGCTGGAAACCAGATTTTGGATTGGTGGTGCTGGAAGAGCACAGCAGTTCAGGCAGCTCCTCGGATGCTACCTTGACTGCTGTGCTCTTCCAGCACCACCAATCCAAAACACAGAATATATAAGCAGAGATATAATGTGCTGACAGCGTGGTGCTGAAAAAGCACAGCAAGTCAGGCAACAACTGAAGAGCAGGAGATTTATAAATAATTTAAGGACAAAAGGGTAACTATGGAGAGAATAGGGCCCCTCAAAGATCAGCAAGATGGCCTTTGTGTGGATCCGCAGAAAATGGGTGAGACACTAAACGAGTATTTTGCATCAGTATTTACTGTGGAAAAGGATATGAAGGATATAAACTGTAGGGAAATAGATGGTGACATCTTACAAAATGTCCAGATTACAGAGGAGGAAGTGCTGGATGTCTTGAAATGCATAACAGTGGAAAAAACCCCAGGCCCTAATCAGGCCTAGAACTCTCTGGGAAGCTAGTGAAGTGATAGCTGGGCCTCTTGCTGAGATATTTGTATCATCGATAGTCATAGGTGAGGTGCCAGAAGATTGGAGGTTGGCAAACGTGGTGCCACTTTTGAAGAAGGGCGGTAAGGACAAGCCAGGGAACTGTAGACTGGTGACATTTAGATCAGAGTGGTGCTGGACATGCACAGCAGGTCAGGCAGCATCCGAGGAGCAGGAAAATCAACGTTTCGGGCAAAAGCCCTTCATCAGGAATAGAGGCAGGAAGCCTCCAGGGTGGAAAGATAAATGGGTGGGGGGGCCTGGGGTGAAGGCAGCAAAGAGTACAAAGGTGAATGGGGGTGGGGATAGGGATGATAGGTCGGAGAGGAGGGTGGAGTGGATAGGTGGGAAGGGAGATTGGCAGGTAGGACAAGTCATGGGGACAGTGCTGAGCTGGAAGGTTGGAACTAGGGTGAGGTGGGGGAAGGGGAAATGAGGAAACTGGTGAAGTCCACATTGATGCCCTGGGGTTGAAATGTTCCGAGGCGGAAGATGAGGCGTTCTTCCTCCAGGCGTCTGGTGGTGAGGGAGCGGCGGTGAAGGAGGCCCTGGACCTCCATGTCCTCGGCAGAGTGGGAGGGGGAGTTGAAATGTTGGGCCACGGGGCGGTGTGGTTGATTGGTGTGGATGTCCCGGAGATGTTCCCTAAAGCACTCTGCGAGGAGGCGTCCAGTCTCCCCAATGTAGATGAGACCGCATCATGAGCAACGGATACAATAAATGACATTGGTGGACGTGCAAGTAAAACTTTGATGGATGTGGAAAGCTCCTTTGGGGCCTTGGATGGAGGTGAGGGAGGAGGTGTGGGCGCAGGTTTTGCAATTTCTGTGGTGGCAGGGGAGGGTGCCAGGATGGGAGGGTGGGTTGTAGGGGGGCGTGGACCTGACCAGGTAGTCACAGAGGGAACGGTCTTTGCAGAAGGTGGTAAGGGGTGGGGAGGGAAATATATCCCTGGTGGTGGGGTCCGTTTGGCTGTGGCGGAAATGTTGGCGGATGGTATGGTTATTGCGAAGGTTGGTAGGGTGGAAAGTGAGGACCAGAGGAGCTCTGTCCTTGTAACGGTTGGAGGGGTGGGGTTTGAGGGCGGAGGTACGGTACGTGGATGAGATGCGTTGGAGGGCATCTCCAACCTTTCAGCTCAGCACTGTCCCCATGGCCTGTCCTACGTGCCAATCTCCCTTCCCACCTATCCGCTGCACCTTCCCCTCTGACCAATCACCTCTACCCCCCCCCCCCATTTATCTCTCTACCCGAGAGGCTTCTTGCCTCCATTCCTGATGAAGGGCTTTTGCCCGAAACGTCGATTTTCCTGCTCCTCAGGTGCTGCCTGACCTGCTGTGCTTTTCCAGCACCACTCTGATCTAAACTCTGGTTTCCAGCATCTGCAGTCCTCACTTTTGCATATAGACAGTGAGCCTGACCTCAGTGGTGGGCCAGTTGTTGGAGGGAATCCTGAGGGAAGGATGTACATGTATTTGGAAAGGCCAGGACTGATTTGGGATAGTCAACATGGCTTTGTGCGTGGGAAATCATATTTAACAAACTTGATAGAGTTTTTTGAAGAAGCAAAGAGGATTGATGAGGGCAGAGCAGTAGATGTGATCTATGTGGACTTCAGTAAGGCATTCGACAAGGTTCCCCATGGGAGACTGATTAGCAAGATTAGATCTCACGGAATACAGGGAGAACTAGCCATTTGGATACAGAACTGGCTCAAAGGTAGTAGACAGAGGGTGGTGGTGGAGGGTTGTTTTTCAGACTGGAGGCCTGTGACCAGTGGAGTGCCACGAGGATCGGGGCTGGGTCCTCTACTTTTTGTCATTTATATAAATGATTTGGGTGCGAGCATAAGAGGTACAGTTAGTAAGTTTGTCGATTACACCAAAATTGGAGGTGTAGTGGACAGCGAAGAGGGTTACCTCAGATTACAACAGGATCTTGACCAGATGGGCCAATGGGCTGAGAAGTGGCAGATGGAGTTTAATTTAGATAAATGTGAGGTGCTGCATTTTGGGAAAGCAAAGTATATTTGCAGCAAGACATTCCTGCTCCTGTATTCAAATCCTCTTGCTCTGATGACCAACAAAACATTTCCCTTTTTCATCTTCTGCTGCACCTTCATGCTTACTCTCAAGGACTGGTGTCCAAGGACACCCAGATCTCATTGCACCTCCCCTTTTCCCAATCTATCACCATTCAGACAATAAATCACCTGCCATGTTTGCTACGAAAGTCAATAACCTCACATTTATCCACATTAAATTGCATTTGCTTGCTTACTTAACCTGACCATATCACAAAACTTCTCTGCACCTTATTCACAGTTTATCCTGCCACCCAACTTTTTCATCATCTGCAAACATGTGATATGACAAGTAGTTCTCTCATCTAAATCATTAACGTAGATTGTGTAGAGCTGGAGTCCTATCACTGGTTGCAGCGGAACCCCAATAATCACTGCTTGCACATGGGAAATTATCTGTTTATTCCTACTCCTCACTTCCTGCCTTCCAACCAGTTTTATATCTCTCTTGTTATGAAGGTGTAGGTGTGTACTGTATCTTTGAGAGAGGGAGGAAGCTAGCAAGGACTGACTGAAAGCACAGAATGTGCTAACATTTGGCTGTGAAACAATAGCCGGAGCTGCACTGCCATGGTACACAACAATTTTGAATTCAGCCAATCAGTTTAAATTATGCCCAAATTACCAAAAGGCAACTGAATTTGAATTTTACTATTTTGGACGACATCAAACCAATAAGACAGTCCGATGTTTTGGGGTATGTAAAATTGAGCATTTTGAACAGTTAACCAGAGCAACAAAGAGCACCAACAAACACAGTCAGCCTGCAAAATTGCTCTGTGAAAGGTACCTTCTCAAAGTTTGTGAAGCAGAAGACTGAAGAAAAGACACAAGAAAGTACAGACAAGGATACCAAGGTAAAAGCGACAACTGACTGGTTTTGAAATCTGAATTTTTTGTTAAACTTAACTGGGGATTTTATTGGATCAGTAGTGTTGTAGAGTGGGAGGTAGATAAATTGATCAGACAAAGGAGGATTACAGTGTAGACAATTGGTGTTTAATACTCTTGTGTTTCTTAGAGTGAAAGAATAAATTGTTAAATTTTCTTCTTATATAGAGGGATTTTTATAGTTATTTGTCACTCATACTCTAACAGACTATAAGTTGAGGTGAGCTTTTCTGTGGGTCTGGTTCAAATTAGCAGAACAGTAAACCCTGTGTTGTAATACTCTAAATTCACTGCCTCCAATCCCATGCATAGGAACGTAAGAATTAGGTGAGCCATTCAGCCTCTTGAGCCTGTTCCATCTTTCAATGAAATCATAGCTGACCTGTTGTCTAACTCCATACACCAGCCTTTGGCCGAAATCCCTTTATACCTTATAAAGCCAAAAGAACTGCAGATGCTGGAAATCAGAAACTAAACAATGTGCTGGAAAAGCTCAGCAGTCTGGAGCACAGAACATAGAACATTACAGCGCAGTACAGGCTCTTCAGCCCTTGATGTTGCGCCACCCTGTCCTACTAATCTGAAGTCCATCCCACCTACACTATTCCATGTACGTCCATATGCCTGTCCAATGACGACTTAAATGCACTTAAAGTTGGCGAATCTACTACCGATGTAGGCAAAGCATTCCTGACCCTTACTACTCTGAGTAAAGCAGGTAAAGCATCTGTGAAGAGAATCAAACAGTTCCCTACTTCTATTAATGTCTTTCAATTCCTTCTTTCCATTAGGTCCTCTGTTCACCCATATTTTTAGGATGTTATTTATGTCTTCCTTTGTGAAGTCAGGCTAAAACATGTATTTAACTAATCTACCATTTATCAATGTCCCCATGATAAATTCCTTGCCTCCGTCTCTACGGGGCCTGAATTCATCTTTACTGACTTCCCTCTCTTCACCTTCACCCTGCTTTTACAAAGAGAGACAAAAAATACCTGTCCAATGTTTCTGACTGTCATTTATTTTTCCATTTTTCAAAAAAAAAATCATTCATGGGACATTGGGCCGAACTGGCTGTTCAGTGTTTATTGCCTATCCCTCGTTGCCCTTGAGCAAGTAGAGACGAGTTGCCTTCTTGAACTACTGCAGCCCATGTGCTGTAGGTAGACTCACAATGCCTTTAGGGAGAAAATTCCAGGATTTTGACCCAGTGACACTGAAGCCTGGATGGTGAGTGGCTTGGAGAGAAAATGCAGGGATGGTGTTCCCATGTAACTGCTGCCCTTATTGATCTCGATGGGAACGATTATGGGTCTGGAAGGTGCTGTTTAAGGATCTTTGATGAATTTCTGCACTGCAGCTTGTACATGATACATCTGGTGGTGGAGGTAGTACACTGGGTACAGTCTGGGACACAAACCACACAAGAATACTGATCCTAAGTCTGCACTTGCTTAGAGTGTGATGGCATTACAAAATAACATTGTACTTCAGCCATCAATTCTCAAAATACGATATTATTATACAATGACGGATGGGGCAGGGTAGTGCATACATAAACACAGTCCTTTTTCTCCAGCGCCTTCCTCACCTCTGTCTCTCTCAGTCTGTTTTCTAAAGCAGCTTTTGGTCCTTGGACATTGTCAGTGGCCTCTAAGCGCTCCTGGATCATTCGCATCCAGCTCTCTGCATTTTCCAGACAGCTTCCAAACTCTTCCTCGGGGCTCATCACAGCAACTGGTCCTACAAAAAGAATATTGCAGAACTGAGACAGCATCACTCAGAGCCAGAGTCTGAGGGGACGGAGCGGGTGAGTGGGTCCAAGGTGGGGTAGATGGGTGGGGGTTGTGATGGATCCAATGGGAGGGAGTGGGCCCAGTGGCTGGGGTTGGGGATGCATGTGGGGCTGGGACCCACATTGGGCGTGGCATCTGTAAGATGGGAATGGAGTCCATGGGTGGAGTGGGGATGGAGCCCGTGGGGGTGGGGTTGGGGGTGATGGAGCCCGTGGGGGTGAGGGGGATGGAGTCCGTGGGGGTGGGGGTGAGGGGGATGGAGTCCGTGGGGGTGGGGGTGAGGGGGATGGAGTCCGTGGGGGTGGGGGTGAGGGGGATGGAGTCCGTGGGGGTGGGGGTGGGGGGATGGAGTCCGTGGGGGTGAGGGGGATGGAGTCCGTGGGGGTGGGGGTGAGGGGGATGGAGTCCGTGGGGGTGGGGGTGAGGGGGATGGAGTCCGTGGGGGTGGGGGTGGGGGGATGGAGTCCGTGGGGGTGGGGGTGGGGGTGGGGGGATGGAGTCCGTGGGGGTAGGGGTGGGGGTGGGGGGATGTTGCCGGTGGGGGTGGGGGTGGGGATGGAGCCCGTGGGGGTGGGGCCCGGGGGGGGGGGTGGGGATGGTGCCCGTGGGGGTGGGGCCCGGGGGGGGGGGGTGGGGATGGTGCCCGTGGGGGTGGGGGTGGGCGTGTGGGGGGGGGGTGGGGGGAGGGGATGGAGCCCGGGGGCGGGGGGGGTGTGTGGGGGGGGGGGATGGAGCCCGGGTGAAAGCCCGCCCCCACCACCATCCCCGACAAATCCAGCGATAGCGCCGACAGGCGCGGCCCGGGTCTGGGGAGTCGGCTACTCGAGAGTGTGCTCACCGCCCAATCCGACAAAGTGCCACTTCCCGCCGAATGGAGGCCCCGGGCCCGAGCCACAGCCAGAACCAGAACCAGAACCAGAGCACAGGCCGAACCGTCACTGACCGAGAGGCGGGGCCGCGAGGGGGCGGGGCTGCGGGAGGGGCGGGGCTGGGGGAGGGGCGGGGCTGCGGGGGGCGGGGCTGCGGGAGGGGCGGGGCTGGGGGAGGGGCGGGGCTGCGGGGGGCGGGGCTGCGGGTCTGCGGGAGGGGCGGGGCTGCGGGAGGGGCGGGGCTGCGGGAGGGGCGGGGCTGCGGGAGGGGCGGGGCTGCGGGAGGGGAGGGGCGGGGCTGCGGGGGGCGGGGCTGCGGGGAAGGCAGAGCACAGCAGGTCAGGCACCATCCGAGGAGCTTCGAAATCGACGTTTCGGGCAAAAGCCCTTCACCAGATTTAATCCTGAAGAAGGGCTTTTGCCTGAAACATCGGTTCTCCTGCTCCTCGGATGCTGCCTGACCTGCTGTGCTCTTCCAGCACCACTCTGATCCAGAATCTGGTTTCCAGCATCTGTACTCATTGTTTTTACCTCATAGGGAAGGCAGGTCCTGCAGATCGAAGGGTGGGGCTTGGAGGTGGAGGGGCGGGACAGAGCGGATGGGCGGAACTGCAACTGGGGGCGGGGCTTAGGAAGTGTGAGGCACAGGGAGGGCGGGGCGACGCTTGGGGTGGGCAGGTCTGCGGTGGGTGGGGCGGGGCTTGGGGTGTCGGTGGGCGGTGTTGGGGAGGAAGGTGAGGCTCCGTGTGGAGGGCTCGGTTTGGGGAGGTGGGGGCGGGGATCGGGCGAGGGGCGGGGCTCGGGCTGGGGGAGGAGCTGATGTGAGGGGCGGGGCTCGGGTGAGTGGCGGTGCAGAAGTGAGGGGCGGTGCTGATGGGAGGGGCGGGGCTCGGGCTAGGGGAGGAGCTGATGTGAGGGGCGGGGCTCGGGTGAGTGGCGGTGCAGAAGTGAGGGGCGGTGCTGATGGGAAAGGCGGGGCTCGGATGAGGGGCGGGGCTCGGATGAGGGGCGGGGCTCGGATGAGGGGCGGGGCTCGGATGAGGCTTTCAAGTTAGAGGCAGAGCGCGCCAGGCACCATCCCTGTCCTGCTTCTGGGCCCGGGTCTGCCCGAGGGTAATGATGCCCTCACTTATCTACAGGGGGTAATGATGCACTCTCTTACCTACAGGGGGTAATGATGCCCTCACTTATCTACAGGGGGTAATGATGCACTCTCTTACCTACAGGGGGTAATGATGCCCTCACTTATCTACAGGGGGTAATGATGCACTCTCTTACCTACAGGGGGTAATGATGCCCTCTCTTACCTACAGGGGGTAATGATGCCCTCTCTTACCTACAGGGGGTAATGATGCCCTCTCTTACCTACAGGGGGTAATGATGCCCTCTCTTACCTACAGGGGGTAATGATGCACTCACTTACCTACAGGGGGTAATGATGCTCTCACTTACCTACAGGGGGTAATGATGCACACTCTTACCTACAGGGGGTAATGATGCTCTCACTTACCTACAGGGGGTAATGATGCACACTCTTACCTACAGGGGGTAATGATGCTCTCACTTACCTACAGGGGGTAATGATGCCCTCTCTTACCTAAAGGGGGTAATGATGCCCTCACTTACCTACAGGGGGTAATGATGCACTCTCTTACCTACAGGGGGTAATGATGCACTCACTTACCTACAGGGGGTAATGATGCTCTCACTTACCTACAGGGGGTAATGATGCCCTCTCTTACCTACAGGGGGTAATGATGCTCTCACTTACCTACAGGGGGTAATGATGCACACTCTTACCTACAGGGGGTAATGATGCTCTCACTTACCTACAGGGGGTAATGATGCACACTCTTACCTACAGGGGGTAATGATGCTCTCACTTACCTACAGGGGGTAATGATGCACACTCTTACCTACAGGGGGTAATGATGCTCTCACTTACCTACAGGGGGTAATGATGCCCTCTCTTACCTACAGGGGGTAATGATGCTCTCACTTACCTACAGGGGGTAATGATGCTCTCACTTACCTACAGGGGGTAATGATGCACACTCTTACCTACAGGGGGTAATGATGCTCTCACTTACCTACAGGGGGTAATGATGCACTCTCTTACCTACAGGGGGTAATGATGCACTCTCTTACCTACAGGGGGTAATGATGCTCTCACTTACCTACAGGGGGTAATGATGCTCTCACTTATCTACAGGGGGTAATGATGCACTCTCTTACCTACAGGGGGTAATGATGCTCTCACTTACCTACAGGGGGTAATGATGCCCTCTCTTACCTACAGGGGGTAATGATGCACTCTCTTACCTACAGGGGGTAATGATGCCCTCACTTATCTACAGGGGGTAATGATGCACACTCTTACCTACAGGGGGTAATGATGCCCTCACTTATCTACAGGGGGTAATGATGCACACTCTTACCTACAGGGGGTAATGATGCTCTCACTTACCTACAGGGGGTAATGATGCTCTCACTTACCTACAGGGGGTAATGATGCTCTCACTTACCTACAGGGGGTAATGATGCACACTCTTACCTACAGGGGGTAATGATGCACTCTCTTACCTACAGGGGGTAATGATGCACTCTCTTACCTACAGGGGGTAATGATGCTCTCACTTACCTACAGGGGGTAATGATGCCCTCTCTTACCTACAGGGGGTAATGATGCACTCTCTTACCTACAGGGGGTAATGATGCCCTCTCTTACCTACAGGGAGTAATGATGCCCTCTCTTACCTACAGGGGGTAATGATGCCCTCTCTTACCTACAGGGGGTAATGATGCCCTCACTTACCTACAGGGGGTAATGATGCTCTCACTTACCTACAGGGGGTAATGATGCACTCACTTACCTACAGGGGTAATGATGCACTCTCTTACCTACAGGGGGTAATGATGCACTCTCTTACCTACAGGGGGTAATGATGCTCTCACTTACCTACAGGGGGTAATGATGCTCTCACTTATCTACAGGGGTAATGATGCACTCTCTTACCTACAGGGGGTAATGATGCTCTCACTTACCTACAGGGGGTAATGATGCTCTCACTTATCTACAGGGGTAATGATGCACTCTCTTACCTACAGGGGGTAATGATGCTCTCACTTACCTACAGGGGGTAATGATGCTCTCACTTACCTACAGGGGGTAATGATGCCCTCACTTATCTACAGGGGGTAATGATGCACACTCTTACCTACAGGGGGTAATGATGCTCTCACTTACCTACAGGGGGTAATGATGCTCTCACTTACCTACAGGGGGTAATGATGCACACTCTTACCTACAGGGGGTAATGATGCACTCTCTTACCTACAGGGGGTAATGATGCACTCTCTTACCTACAGGGGGTAATGATGCTCTCACTTACCTACAGGGGGTAATGATGCCCTCTCTTACCTACAGGGGGTAATGATGCACTCTCTTACCTACAGGGGGTAATGATGCCCTCACTTATCTACAGGGGGTAATGATGCACACTCTTACCTACAGGGGGTAATGATGCCCTCACTTATCTACAGGGGGTAATGATGCACACTCTTACCTACAGGGGGTAATGATGCTCTCACTTACCTACAGGGGGTAGTGATGCTCTCACTTACCTACAGGGGGTAATGATGCTCTCACTTACCTACAGGGGGTAATGATGCACACTCTTACCTACAGGGGGTAATGATGCACTCTCTTACCTACAGGGGGTAATGATGCACTCTCTTACCTACAGGGGGTAATGATGCTCTCACTTACCTACAGGGGGTAATGATGCCCTCTCTTACCTACAGGGGGTAATGATGCACTCTCTTACCTACAGGGGGTAATGATGCCCTCTCTTACCTACAGGGAGTAATGATGCCCTCTCTTACCTACAGGGGGTAATGATGCCCTCACTTACCTACAGGGGGTAATGATGCTCTCACTTACCTACAGGGGGTAATGATGCACTCACTTACCTACAGGGGTAATGATGCACTCTCTTACCTACAGGGGGTAATGATGCACTCTCTTACCTACAGGGGGTAATGATGCTCTCACTTACCTACAGGGGGTAATGATGCTCTCACTTATCTACAGGGGTAATGATGCACTCTCTTACCTACAGGGGGTAATGATGCTCTCACTTACCTACAGGGGGTAATGATGCTCTCACTTATCTACAGGGGTAATGATGCACTCTCTTACCTACAGGGGGTAATGGTGCACTCTCTTACCTACAGGGGGTAATGATGCACTCACTTACCTACAGGGGGTAATGATGCTCTCACTTACCTACAGGGGGTAATGATGCACTCTCTTACCTACAGGGGGTAATGATGCCCTCACTTACCTACAGGGGGTAATGATGCACTCTCTTACCTACAGGGGGTAATGATGCCCTCACTTATCTACAGGGGTAATGATGCACTCTCTTACCTACAGGGGGTAATGATGCACTCTCTTACCTACAGGGGGTAATGATGCCCTCACTTACCTACAGGGGGTAATGATGCACTCTCTTACCTACAGGGGGTAATGATGCCCTCACTTACCTACAGGGGTAATGATGCACTCTCTTACCTACAGGGGGTAATGATGCCCTCACTTACCTACAGGGGGTAATGATGCTCTCTCTTACCTACAGGGGGTAATGATGCACTCTCTTACCTACAGGGGGTAATGATGCTCTCACTTACCTACAGGGGTAATGATGCACTCTCTTACCTACAGGGGGTAATGATGCTCTCACTTACCTACAGGGGGTAATGATGCCCTCACTTATCTACAGGGGTAATGATGCACTCTCTTACCTACAGGGGGTAATGGTGCACTCTCTTACCTACAGGGGGTAATGATGCACTCACTTACCTACAGGGGGTAATGATGCACTCTCTTACCTACAGGGGGTAATGATGCCCTCACTTACCTACAGGGGGTAATGATGCCCTCACTTATCTACAGGGGTAATGATGCACTCTCTTACCTACAGGGGGTAATGGTGCACTCTCTTACCTACAGGGGGTAATGATGCCCTCACTTACCTAAAGGGGGTAATGGTGCACTCTCTTACCGACAGGGGGTAATGATGCCCTCATTTACCTACAGGGGGTAATGATGCACTCTCTTACCTACAGGAGGTAATGATGCTCTCACTGACCTACAGGGGGTAATGATGCTCTCACTTACCTACAGGGGGTAATGCTGCACTCTCTTACCTACAAAGGGTAATGATGCACTCTCTTACCTACAGGGGGTAATGATGCCCTCACTTACCTACAGGGGGTAATGATGCACTCACTTACCTACAGGGGGTAATGATGCACTCTCTTACCTACAGGGGGTAATGATGCCCTCACTTACCTACAGGGGGTAATGATGCACTCACTTACCTACAGGGGGTAATGATGCTCTCACTTACCTACAGGGGGTAATGATGCTCTCACTTACCTACAGGGGGTAATGATGCACTCACTTACCTACAGGGGGTAATGATGCTCTCACTTACCTACAGGGGGTAATGATGCACTCTCTTACCTACAGGGGGTAATGATGCTCTCACTTACCTACAGGGGGTAATGATGCACTCACTTACCTACAGGGGGTAATGAAGCACTCTCTTACCTACAGGGGGTAATGATGCACTCTCTTACCTACAGGGGGTAACGATGCCCTCACTTACCTACAGGGGGTAATGATGCACTCTCTTACCTACAGGGGGTAACGATGCCCTCACTTACCTACAGGGGGTAATGATGCACTCTCTTACCTGCAGGGGGTAATGATGCTCTCACTTACCTACAGGGGGTAATGATGCCCTCTCTTACCTACAGGGGGTAATGATGCACTCTCTTACCTACAGGGGGTAATGATGCTCTCACTTACCTACAGGGGGTAATGATGCTCTCACTTACCTACAGGGGGTAATGATGCTCTCACTTACCTACTGGGGGTAATGATGCACTCTGTTACCTACAGGGGGTAATGATGCTCTCACTTACCTACAGGGGGTAATGATGCTCTCACTTACCTACTGGGGGTAATGATGCACTCTGTTACCTACAGGGGGTAATGATGCTCTCACTTACCTACAGGGGGTAATGATGCTCTCACTTACCTACTGGGGGTAATGATGCACTCTCTTACCTACAGGGGGTAATGATGCTCTCACTTACCTACGGGGGTAATTATGCTCTCACTTACCTACAGGGGGTAATGATGCTCTCACTTACCTACAGGGGGTAATGATGCCCTCTCTTACCTACAGGGGGTAATGATGCCCTCACTTATCTACAGGGGGTAATGTTGCACTCTCTTACCTACAGGGGGTAATGATGCCCTCACTTACCTACAGGGGGTAATGATGCCCTCACTTACCTACAGGGGGTAATGATGCACTCTCTTACCTACAGAGGGTAATGATGCACTCTCTTACCTACAGGGGGTAATGATGCCCTCACTTACCTACAGGGGGTAATGATGCACTCACTTACCTACAGGGGGTAATGATGCACTCACTTACCTACAGGGGGTAATGATGCACTCACTTACCTACAGGGGGTAATGGTGCACTCTCTTACCTACAGGGGGTAATGATGCCCTCACTTACCTACAGGGGGTAATGATGCACTCTCTTACCTACAGGGGGTAATGATGCCCTCACTTACCTACAGGGGGTAATGATGCACTCACTTACCTACAGGGGGTAATGATGCTCTCACTTACCTACAGGGGGTAATGATGCACTCACTTACCTACAGGGGGTAATGATGCTCTCACTTACCTACAGGGGGTAATGATGCACTCACTTACCTACAGGGGGTAATGATGCTCTCACTTACCTACAGGGGGTAATGATGCACTCTCTTACCTACAGGGGGTAATGATGCACTCTCTTACCTACAGGGGGTAACGATACCCTCACTTACCTACAGGGGGTAATGATGCCCTCACTTACCTACAGGGGGTAATGATGCACTCTCTTACCTACAGGGGGTAACGATGCCCTCACTTACCTACAGGGGGTAATGATGCACTCTCTTACCTACAGGGGGTAACGATACCCTCACTTACCTACAGGGGGTAATGATGCACTCTCTTACCTACAGGGGGTAACGATACCCTCACTTACCTACAGGGGGTAATGATGCACTCTCTTACCTACAGGGGGTAACGATGCCCTCTCTTACCTACAGGGGGTAATGATGCACTCTCTTACCTACAGGGGGTAATGATGCCCTCACTTATCAACAGGGGGTAATGATGCACTCTCTTACCTACAGGGGGTAATGATGCTCTCACTTACCGACAGGGGGTAATGATGCCCTCACTTACCTATAGGGGGTAATGATGCTCTCACTTACCTACAGGGGGTAATGATGCCCTCTCTTACCTACAGGGGGTAATGATGCTCTCACTTACCTACAGGGGGTAATGATGCCCTCACTTACCTACAGGGGGTAATGATGCTCTCACTTACCTACAGGGGGTAATGATGCCCTCACTTACCTATAGGGGGTAATGATGCTCTCACTTACCTACAGGGGGTAATGATGCCCTCTCTTACCTATAGGGGGTAATGATGCTCTCACTTACCTACAGTGGGTAATGATGCTCTCACTTACCTACAGGGGGTAATGATGCCCTCACTTACCTATAGGGGGTAATGATGCTCTCACTTACCTACAGGGGGTAATGATGCCCTCTCTTACCTATAGGGGGTAATGATGCTCTCACTTACCTACAGGGGGTAATGATGCCCTCACTTACCTACAGGGGGTAATGATGCTCTCACTTACCTACAGGGGGTAATGATGCCCTCACTTACCTATAGGGGGTAATGATGCCCTCACTTACCTATAGGGGGTAATGATGCTCTCACTTACCTACAGGGGGTAATGATGCCCTCACTTACCTACAGGGGGTAATGATGCTCTCACTTACCTACAGTGGGTAATGATGCCCTCACTTACCTACAGGGGGTAATGATGCACTCACTTACCTACAGTGGGTAATGATGCCCTCACTTACCTACAGGGGGTAATGATGCCCTCACTTACCTACAGTGGGTAATGATGCCCTCTCTTACCTACAGGGGGTAATGATGCCCTCACTTACCTACAGTGGGTAATGATGCCCTCTCTTACCTACAGTGGGTAATGATGCCCTCACTTACCTACAGGGGGTAATGATGCCCTCACTTACCTACAGTGGGTAATGATGCCCTCACTTACCTACAGGGGGTAATGATGCACTCACTTACCTACAGGGGGTAATGATGCACTCTCTTACCTACAGTGGGTAATGATGCCCTCACTTACCTACAGGGGGTAATGATGCCCTCATTTACCTACAGTGGGTAATGATGCCCTCACTTACCTACAGGGGGTAATGATGCCCTCACTTACCTACAGGGGGTAATGATGCACTCTCTTACCTACAGTGGGTAATGATGCCCTCACTTACCTACAGGGGGTAATGATGCCCTCACTTACCTACAGGGGGTAATGATGCTCTCTCTTACCTACAGGGGGTAATGATGCTCTCACTTACCTACAGGGGGTAATGATGCTCTCACTTACCTACAGGGGGTAATGATGCACTCTCTTACCTACAGGGGGTAATGATGCCCTCACTTATCTACAGGAGGTAATGGTGCACTCTCTTACCGACAGGGGGTAATGATGCCCTCACTTACCTACAGGGGGTAATGGTGCACTCTCTTACCTACAGGGGGTAATGGTGCACTCTCTTACCGACAGGGGGTAATGATGCCCTCACTTACCTACAGGGGGTAATGATGCCCTCACTTACCTACAGGGGGTAATGATGCTCTCACTTACCTACAGGGGGTAATGGTGCACTCTCTTACCTACAGGGGGTAATGATGCCCTCACTTACCTACAGGGGGTAATGGTGCACTCTCTTACCTACAGGGGGTAATGATGCCCTCACTTACCTACAGGGGGTAATGATGCACTCTCTTACCTACAGGGGGTAAGGATGCTCTCACTTACCTACAGGGGGTAATGATGCACTCTCTTACCTACAGGGGGTAATGATGCTCTCACTTACCTACAGGGGGTAAGGATGCTCTCACTTACCTACAGGGGGTAATGATGCACTCTCTTACCTACAGGGGGTAATGATGCCCTCACTTACCTTCAGGGGGTAATGATGCCCTCACTTACCTACAGGGGGTAATGATGCCCTCTCTTACCTACAGGGGGTAATGATGCACTCTCTTACCTACAGGGGGTAATGATGCACTCACTTACCTACAGGGGGTAATGATGCTCTCACTTACCTACAGGGGGTAATGATGCACTCACTTACCTTCAGGGGGTAATGATGCCCTCACTTACCTACAGGGGGTAATGATGCCCTCTCTTACCTACAGGGGGTAATGATGCACTCTCTTACCTACAGGGGGTAATGATGCCCTCTCTTACCTACAGGGGGTAATGATGCACTCTCTTACCTACAGGGGGTAATGATGCACTCACTTACCTACAGGGGGTAATGATGCACTCACTTACCTACAGGGGGTAATGATGCTCTCACTTACCTACAGGGGGTAACGATGCCCTCTCTTACCTACAGGGGGTAATGATGCCGTCAACTTACCTACAGGGGGTAATGATGCACTCTCTTACCTACAGGGGGTAATGATGCACTCTCTTACCTACAGGGGGTAATGATGCCCTCTCTTATCTACAGGGGTAATGATGCACTCACTTACCTACAGGGGGTAATGATGCCCTCACTTACCTACAGGGGGTAATGATGCCCTCACTTACCTACAGGGGGTAATGATGCTCTCACTTACCTACAGGGGGTAATGATGCACTCTCTTACCTACAGGGGGTAATGATGCACTCTCTTACCTACAGGGGGTAATGATGCTCTCACTTACCTACAGGGGGTAATGATGCACTCTCTTACCTACAGGGGGTAATGATGCACTCTCTTACCTACAGGGGGTAATGATGCCCTCACTTACCTACAGGGGGTAATGATGCCCTCACTTACCTACAGGGGGTAATGATGCTCTCACTTACCTACAGGGGGTAATGATGCACTCTCTTACCTACAGGGGGTAATGATGCACTCTCTTACCTACAGGGGGTAATGATGCTCTCACTTACCTACAGGGGGTAATGATGCTCTCACTTACCTACAGGGGGTAATGATGCACTCTCTTACCTACAGGGGGTAATGATGCCCTCTCTTATCTACAGGGGTAATGATGCACTCACTTACCTACAGGGGGTAATGATGCCCTCACTTACCTACAGGGGGTAATGATGCACTCTCTTACCTACAGGGGGTAATGATGCACTCTCTTACCTACAGGGGGTAATGATGCCCTCTCTTACCTACAGGGGGTAATGATGCACTCACTTACCTACAGGGGGTAATGATGCACTCACTTACCTACAGGGGGTAATGATGCCCTCTCTTACCTACAGGGGGTAATGATGCTCTCACTTACCTACAGGGGGTAATGATGCTCTCACTTACCTACAGGGGGTAATGATGCACTCACTTACCTACAGGGGGTAATGATGCCCTCTCTTACCTACAGGGGGTAATGATGCTCTCACTTACCTACAGGGGGTAATGATGCTCTCACTTACCTACAGGGGGTAATGATGCTCTCACTTACCTACAGGGGGTAATGATGCACTCTCTTACCTACAGGGGGTAATGATGCACTCACTTACCTACAGGGGGTAATGATGCCCTCTCTTACCTACAGGGGGTAATGATGCTCTCACTTACCTACAGGGGGTAATGATGCTCTCACTTACCTACAGGGGGTAATGATGCCCTCACTTACCTACAGGGGGTAATGATGATCTCACTTACCTACAGGGGGTAATGTTGCACTCTCTTACCTACAGGGGGTAATGATGCCCTCTCTTACCTACAGGGGGTAATGATGCACTCTCTTACCTACAGGGGGTAATGATGCTCTCACTTACCTACAGGGGGTAATGATGCTCTCACTAACCTACAGGGGATAATGATGCTCTCAGTTACCTACAGGGGGTAATGATGCCCTCACTTACCTACAGGGGGTAATGGTGCACTCTCTTACCGACAGGGGGTAATGATGCCCTCACTTACCTACAGGGGGTAATGATGCCCTCACTTACCTACAGGGGGTAATGATGCTCTCACTTACCTACAGGGGGTAATGGTGCACTCTCTTACCTACAGGGGGTAATGATGCCCTCACTTACCTACAGGGGGTAATGGTGCACTCTCTTACCTACAGGGGGTAATGATGCCCTCACTTACCTACAGGGGGTAATGATGCACTCTCTTACCTACAGGGGGTAATGATGCACTCTCTTACCTACAGGGGGTAAGGATGCTCTCACTTACCTACAGGGGGTAATGATGCACTCTCTTACCTACAGGGGGTAATGATGCTCTCACTTACCTACAGGGGGTAAGGATGCTCTCACTTACCTACAGGGGGTAATGATGCACTCTCTTACCTACAGGGGGTAATGATGCCCTCACTTACCTTCAGGGGGTAATGATGCCCTCACTTACCTACAGGGGGTAATGATGCCCTCTCTTACCTACAGGGGGTAATGATGCACTCTCTTACCTACAGGGGGTAATGATGCACTCACTTACCTACAGGGGGTAATGATGCTCTCACTTACCTACAGGGGGTAATGATGCTCTCACTTACCTACAGGGGGTAACGATGTCCTCTCTTACCTACAGGGGGTAATGATGCCGTCAACTTACCTACAGGGGGTAATGATGCACACTCTTACCTACAGGGGGTAATGATGCCCTCACTTACCTACAGGGGGTAATGATGCCCTCACTTACCTACAGGGGGTAATGATGCTCTCACTTACCTACAGGGGGTAATGATGCACTCTCTTACCTACAGGGGGTAATGATGCACTCTCTTACCTACAGGGGGTAATGATGCTCTCACTTACCTACAGGGGGTAATGATGCTCTCACTTACCTACAGGGGGTAATGATGCACTCTCTTACCTACAGGGGGTAATGATGCACTCACTTACCTACAGGGGGTAATGATGCACTCTCTTACCTACAGGGGGTAATGATGCACTCACTTACCTACAGGGGGTAATGATGCCCTCTCTTACCTACAGGGGGTAATGATGCTCTCACTTACCTACAGGGGGTAATGATGCTCTCACTTACCTACAGGGGGTAATGATGCACTCACTTACCTACAGGGGGTAATGATGCCCTCTCTTACCTACAGGGGGTAATGATGCTCTCACTTACCTACAGGGGGTAATGATGCTCTCACTTACCTACAGGGGGTAATGATGCACTCTCTTACCTACAGGGGGTAATGATGCACTCACTTACCTACAGGGGGTAATGATGCCCTCTCTTACCTACAGGGGGTAATGATGCTCTCACTTACCTACAGGGGGTAATGATGCTCTCACTTACCTACAGGGGGTAATGATGCCCTCACTTACCTACAGGGGGTAATGATGATCTCACTTACCTACAGGGGGTAATGTTGCACTCTCTTACCTACAGGGGGTAATGATGCCCTCTCTTACCTACAGGGGGTAATGATGCACTCTCTTACCTACAGGGGGTAATGATGCTCTCACTTACCTACAGGGGGTAATGATGCTCTCCCTAACCTACAGGGGATAATGATGCTCTCAGTTACCTACAGGGGGTAATGATGCCCTCTCTTACCTACAGGGGGTAATGATGCCCTCACTTACCTACAGGGGATAATGATGCTCTCACTTACCTACAGGGGGTAATGATGCTCTCAGTTACCTACAGGGGGTAATGATGCCCTCACTTACCTACAGGGGATAATGATGCTCTCAGTTACCTACAGGGGGTAATGATGCCCTCTCTTACCGACAGGGGGTAATGATGCTCTCACTTACCTACAGGGGATAATGATGCTCTCAGTTACCTACAGAGGGTAATGCTGCACTCTCTTACCTACAGGGGGTAATGATGCTCTCACTTACCTACAGGGGGTAATGATGCTCTCACTTACCTACAGGGGGTAATGATGCCCTCTCTTACCTACAGGGGGTAATGATGCACTCTCTTACCTACAGGGGGTAATGATGCTCTCACTTACCTACAGGGGGTAATGATGCCCTCTCTTACCTACAGGGGGTAATGATGCACTCTCTTACCTACAGGGGGTAAGGATGCTCTCACTTACCAACAGGGGGTAATGATGCCCTCACTTACCTACAGGGGGTAATGATGCTCTCACTTACCTACAGTGGGTAATGATGCCCTCACTTACCTACAGTGGGTAATGATGCCCTCACTTACCTACAGGGGGTAATGATGCCCTCACTTACCTACAGTGGGTAATGATGCTCTCACTTACCTACAGTGGGTAATGATGCCCTCTCTTACCTACAGGGGGTAATGATGCTCTCACTTACCTACAGTGGGTAATGATGCCCTCACTTACCTACAGTGGGTAATGATGCCCTCACTTACCTACAGGGGGTAATGATGCACTCTCTTACCTACAGGGGGTAAGGATGCCCTCACTTACCTACAGGGGGTAAGGATGCTCTCACTTACCAACAGTGGGTAATGATGCCCTCACTTACCTACAGGGGGTAATGATGCCCTCACTTACCTACAGTGGGTAATGATGCCCTCACTTACCTACAGGGGGTAATGATGCCCTCACTTACCTACAGTGGGTAATGATGCCCTCACTTACCTACAGGGGGTAATGATGCCCTCACTTACCTACAATGCGTAATGATGCCCTCACTTACCTACAGGGGGTAATGATGCCCTCACTTACCTACAGTGGGTAATGATGCCCTCACTTACCTACAGGGGGTAATGATGCTCTCACTTACCTACAGGGGGTAATGATGCTCTCTCTTACCTACAGGGGGTAATGATGCACTCTCTTACCTACAGGGGGTAATGATGCTCTCACTTACCTACAGGGGGTAATGATGCCCTCACTTACCTACAGGGGGTAATGATGCACTCTCTTACCTACAGGGGGTAACGATGCCCTCACTTACCTACAGGGGGTAATGATGCTCTCACTTACCTACAGGGGGTAATGATGCACTCTCTTACCTACAGGGGGTAATGATGCACTCTCTTACCTACAGGGGGTAATGATGCTCTCTCTTACCTACAGGGGGTAATGATGCACTCTCTTACCTACAGGGGGTAATGATGCTCTCACTTACCTACAGGGGGTAATGATGCACTCTCTTACCTACAGGGGGTAATGATGCCCTCACTTACCTACAGGGGGTAATGATGCACTCACTTACCTACAGGGGGTAATGATGCCCTCTCTTACCTACAGGGGGTAATGATGCACTCTCTTACCTACAGGGGGTAATGATGCTCTCACTTACCTACAGGGGGTAATGATGCCCTCACTTACCTACAGGGGGTAATGATGCCCTCACTTACCTGCAGGGAGTAATGATGCACTCACTTACCTACAGGGGGTAATGATGCCCTCTCTTACCAACAGAGGGTAATGATGCTCTCACTTACCTACAGGGGGTAATGATGCACTCTCTTACCAACAGGGGGTAATGATGCACTCACTTACCTACAGGGGATAATGATGCTCTCACTTACCTACAGGGGGTAATGATGCCCTCACTGACCTACAGGGGGTAATGATGCTCTCACTTACCTACAGAGGGTAATGATGCTCTCACTTACCTACAGGGGGTAATGATGCCCTCTCTTACCTACAGGGGGTAATGATGCTCTCACTTACCTTCAGGGGGTAATGATGCTCTCACTTACCTACAGGGGGTAATGATGCTCTCACTTACCTACAGAGGGTAATGATGCTCTCACTTACCTACAGGGGGTAATGATGCTCTCTCTTACCTACAGGGGGTAATGATGCTCTCACTTACCTACAGGGGGTAATGATGCACTCTCTTACCTACAGGGGGTAATGATGCCCTCTCTTACCTACAGGGGGTAATGATGCTCTCACTTATCTACAGGGGGAAATGATGCACTCACTTACCTACAGGGGGTAATGATGCCCTCTCTTACCTACAGGGGGTAATGATGCTCTCTCTTACCTACAGGGGGTAATGATGCTCTCACTTACCTACAGGGGGTAATGATGCCCTCTCTTACCTACAGGGGGTAATGATGCTCTCACTTACCTACAGGGGGTAATGATGCTCTCACTTACCTACAGAGGGTAATGATGCTCTCACTTACCTACAGGGGGTAATGATGCTCTCTCTTACCTACAGGGGGTAATGATGCTCTCACTTACCTACAGGGGGTAATGATGCACTCTCTTACCTACAGGGGGTAATGATGCCCTCTCTTACCTACAGGGGGTAATGATGCTCTCACTTATCTACAGGGGGAAATGATGCACTCACTTACCTACAGGGGGTAATGATGCCCTCTCTTACCTACAGGGGGTAATGATGCTCTCTCTTACCTACAGGGGGTAATGATGCTCTCACTTACCTACAGGGGGTAATGATGCCCTCTCTTACCTACAGGGGGTAATGGTGCCCTCTCTTACCTACAGGGGGTAATGATGCCCTCTCTTACCTACAGGGGGTAATGATGCACTCTCTTACCTACAGGGGGTAATGATGCCCTCTCTTACCTACAGGGGGTAATGATGCTCTCACTTATCTACAGGGGGAAATGATGCACTCACTTACCTACAGTGCGTAATGATGCCCTCACTTACCTAGAGGGGGTAATGATGCCTTCACTTACCTACAGTGGGTAATGATGCCCTCACTTACCTACAGGGGGTAATGATGCTCTCACTTACCTACAGGGGGTAATGATGCACTCTCTTACCTACAGGGGGTAATGATGCCCTCACTTACCTACAGGGGGTAATGATGCACTCTCTTACCTACAGGGGGTAACGATGCCCTCACTTACCTACAGGGGGTAATGATGCTCTCACTTACCTACAGGGGGTAATGATGCACTCTCTTACCTACAGGGGGTAATGATGCCCTCACTTACCTACAGGGGGTAATGATGCTCTCACTTACCTACAGGGGGTAATGATGCACTCTCTTACCTACAGGGGGTAATGATGCTCTCACTTACCTACAGGGGGTAATGATGCACTCTCTTACCTACAGGGGGTAATGATGCCCTCTCTTACATACAGGGGGTAATGATGCTCTCACTTACCTACAGGGGTAATGTTGCTCTCACTTACCTACAGGGGGTAATGATGCACTCTCTTACCTACAGGGGGTAATGATGCTCTCACTTACCTACAGGGGGTAATGATGCACTCTCTTACCTACAGGGGGTAATGATGCCCTCACTTACCTACAGGGGGTAATGATGCACTCACTTACCTACAGGGGGTAATGATGCCCTCTCTTACCTACAGGGGGTAATGATGCACTCTCTTACCTACAGGGGGTAATGATGCTCTCACTTACCTACAGGGGGTAATGATGCCCTCACTTACCTACAGGGGGTAATGATGCCCTCACTTACCTGCAGGGAGTAATGATGCACTCACTTACCTACAGGGGGTAATGATGCCCTCTCTTACCTACAGAGGGTAATGATGCTCTCACTTACCGACAGGGGGTAATGATGCACTCTCTTACCTACAGGGGGTAATGATGCACTCACTTACCTACAGGGGGTAATGATGCTCTCACTTACCTACAGAGGGTAATGATGCTCTCACTTACCTACAGGGGGTAATGATGCCCTCTCTTACCTACAGGGGGTAATGATGCTCTCACTTACCTTCAGGGGGTAATGATGCTCTCACTTACCTACAGGGGGTAATGATGCACTCTCTTACCTACAGGGGGTAATGATGCCCTCACTTACCTACAGGGGGTAATGATGCACTCTCTTACCTACAGGGGGTAACGATGCCCTCACTTACCTACAGGGGGTAATGATGCTCTCACTTACCTACAGGGGGTAATGATGCCCTCTCTTACCTACAGGGGGTAATGATGCCCTCACTTACCTACAGGGGGTAATGATGCTCTCACTTACCTACAGGGGGTAATGATGCTCTCTCTTACCTACAGGGGGTAATGATGCTCTCACTTACCTACAGGGGGTAATGATGCCCTCTCTTACCTACAGGGGGTAATGATGCCCTCTCTTACCTACAGGGGGTAATGATGCACTCTCTTACCTACAGGGGGTAATGATGCCCTCTCTTACCTACAGGGGTAATGATGCTCTCACTTATCTACAGGGGGAAATGATGCACTCACTTACCTACAGGGGGTAATGATGCCCTCTCTTACCTACAGGGGGTAATGATGCCCTCTCTTACCTACAGGGGGTAATGATGCTCTCACTTACCTACAGGGGGTAATGATGCACTCTCTTACCTACAGGGGGTAATGATGCCCTCTCTTACCTACAGGGGGTAATGATGCTCTCACTTACCTACAGGGGGTAATGATGCCCTCTCTTACCTACAGGGGGTAATGATGCACTCACTTACCTACAGGGGGTAATGATGCTCTCACTTACCTACAGGGGGTAATGATGCACTCACTTACCTTCAGGGGGTAATGATGCTCTCACTTACCTACAGGGGGTAATGATGCCCTCACTTACCTACAGGGGGTAATGATGCTCTCACTTACCTACAGGGGGTAATGATGCACTCACTTACCTACAGGGGGTAATGATGCACTCTCTTACCTACAGAGGGTAATGATGCCCTCTCTTACCTTCAGGGGGTAATGATGCTCTCACTTACCTACAGGGGGTAATGATGCACTCACTTACCTACAGGGGGTAATGATGCCCTCTCTTACCTACAGGGGGTAATGATGCACTCTCTTACCTACAGGGGGTAATGATGCCCTCTCTTACCTACAGAGGGTAATGATGCACTCACTTACCTTCAGGGGGTAATGATGCTCTCACTTACCTACAGGGGGTAATGATGCACTCTCTTACCTACAGAGGGTAATGATGCCCTCTCTTACCTTCAGGGGGTAATGATGCTCTCACTTACCTACAGGGGGTAATGATGCACTCACTTACCTTCAGGGGGTAATGATGCTCTCACTTACCTCCAGCGGGTAATGATGCACTCACTTACCTACAGGGGGTAATGATGCACTCTCTTACCTACAGGGGGTAATGATGCTCTCACTTACCTACAGAGGGTAATGATGCTCTCACTTACCTACAGGGGGTAATGATGCCCTCTCTTACCTTCAGAGGGTAATGATGCTCTCACTTACCTACAGAGGGTAATGATGATCTCACTTACCTACAGGGGGTACTGATGCCCTCTCTTACCTTCAGGGGGTAATGATGCTCTCACTTACCTACAGGGGGTAATGATGCACTCTCTTACCTACAGCGGGCAATGTTGCTCTCACTTACCTACAGAGGGTAATGATGCTCTCACTTACCTACAGGGGGTAATGATGCTCTCACTTACCTACAGAGGGTAATGATGCACTCTCTTTCCTACAGGGGGTAATGATGCACTCACTTACCTACAGGGGGTAATGATGCTCTCACTTATCTACAGGGGGTAATGATGCACTCACTTACCTACAGGGGGTAATGATGCTCTCACTTACCTACAGGGGGTAACGATGCCCTCTCTTACCTACAGGGGGTAATGATGCACTCTCTTACCTACAGGGGTTAATGATGCACTCACTTACCTACAGGGGGTAATGATGCCCTCACTTACCTACAGGGGGTAATGATGCTCTCACTTACCTACAGGGGGTAACGATGCCCTCTCTTACCTACAGGGGGTAATGATGCACTCTCTTACCTACAGGGGTTAATGATGCACTCACTTACCTACAGGGGGTAATGATGCCCTCACTTACCTACAGAGGGTAATGATGCCCTCACTTACCTACAGGGGGTAATGATGCCCTCACTTACCTACAGGGGGTAATGATGCTCTCACTTACCTACAGGGGGTAACGATGCCCTCTCTTACCTACTGGGGGTAATGATGCACTCTCTTACCTACAGGGGGTAATGATGCACTCTCTTACCTACAGGGGGAAATGATGCACTCACTTACCTACAGGGGGTAATGATGCACTCACTTATCTACAGGGGGTAATGATGCACTCTCTTACCTACAGGGGGTAATGATGCACTCACTTACCTACAGGGGGTAATGATGCTCTCACTTACCTACAGGGGGTAACGATGCCCTCTCTTACCTACAGGTGGTAATGATGCACTCTCTTACCTTCAGGGGGTAATGATGCTCTCACTTACCTACAGGGGGTAATGATGCACTCTCTTACCTACAGGGGGTAATGATGCTCTCACTTACCTACAGAGGGTAATGATGCTGTCACTTACCTACAGCGGGTAATGATGCTCTCACTTACCTACAGGGGGTAATGATGCACTCTCTTACCTACAGGGGGTAATGATGCACTCTCTTACCTACAGGGGATAATGATGCACTCACTTACCTACAGGGGGTAATGATGCCCTCTCTTACCTACAGGGGGTAATGATGCTCTCACTTACCTACAGGGGGTAATGATGCTCTCACTTACCAACAGAGGGTAATGATGATCTCACTTACCTACAGGGGGTAATGATGCCCTCTCTTACCTACAGGGGGTAATGATGCCCTCTCTTACCTACAGGGGGTAATGATGCACTCTCTTACCTACAGGGGGTAATGATGCTCTCACTTACCTACAGGGGGTAATGATGCTCTCACTTACCTACAGGGGATAATGATGCTCTCAGTTACCTACAGGGGGTAATGATGCCCTCTCTTACCTACAGGGGGTAATGATGCCCTCACTTACCTACAGGGGATAATGATGCTCTCAGTTACCTACAGGGGGTAATGATGCTCTCAGTTACCTACAGGGGGTAATGATGCCCTCACTTACCTACAGGGGATAATGATGCTCTCAGTTACCTACAGGGGGTAATGATGCCCTCTCTAACCTACAGGGGGTAATGATGCTCTCACTTACCTACAGGAGATAATGATGCTCTCAGTTACCTACAGGGGGTAATGCTGCACTCTCTTACTTACAGGGGGTAATGATGCTCTCACTTACCTACAGGGGGTAATGATGCTCTCTCTTACCTACAGGGGGTAATGATGCACTCTCTTACCTACAGGGGGTAATGATGCTCTCACTTACCTACAGGGGGTAATGATGCCCTCTCTTACCTACAGGGGGTAATGATGCTCTCACTTACCTACAGGGGGTAATGACGCTCTCACTTACCTACAGGGGATAATGATGCCCTCTCTTACCTACATGGGGTAATGATGCACTCTCTTACCTACAGGGGGTAATGACGCTCTCACTTACCTACAGGGGATAATGATGCCCTCTCTTACCTACATGGGGTAATGATGCTCTCACTTACCTACAGGGGGTAATGATGCACTCTCTTACCTACAGGGGGTAATGATGCACTCTCTTACCTACAGGGGGTAATGACGCTCTCACTTACCTACAGGGGATAATGATGCCCTCTCTTACCTACAGGGGGTAATGATGCTCTCACTTACCTACAGGGGGTAATGATGCACTCTCTTACCTACAGGGGGTAATGATGCCCTCACTTACCTACAGGGGGTAATGATACCCTCACTTACCTACAGGGGGTAATGATGCACTCTCTTACCTACAGGGGGTAATGATGCTCTCACTTACCTACAGGGGATAATGATGCCCTCTCTTACCTACAGGGGGTAATGATGCTCTCACTTACCTACAGGGGGTAATGATGCACTCTCTTACCTACAGGGGGTAATGATGCTCTCACTTACCTACAGGGGGTAATGATGCACTCTCTTACCTACAGGGGGTAATGATGCTCTCACTTACCTACAGGGGGTAATGATGCACTCTCTTACCTACAGGGGGTAATGATGCTCTCACTTACCTACAGGGGATAATGATGCCCTCTCTTACCTACAGGGGGTAATGATGCTCTCACTTACCTACAGGGGGTAATGATGCACTCTCTTACCTACAGGGGGTAATGACGCTCTCACTTACCTACAGGGGGTAATGATGCTCTCACTTACCTACAGGGGGTAATGATGCACTCTCTTACCTACAGGGGGTAATGATGCCCTCACTTACCTACAGGGGGTAATGATGCACTCTCTTACCTACAGGGGGTAATGATGCACTCTCTTACCTACAGGGGGTAATGATGCACTCTCTTACCTACAGGGGGTAATGATGCCCTCTCTTACCTACAGGGGGTAATGATGCCCTCACTTACCTACAGGGGGTAATGATGCTCTCACTTACCTACAGGGGGTAATGATGCCCTCACTTACCTACAGGGGGTAATGATGCACTCTCTTACCTACAGGGGGTAAGGATGCTCTCACTTACCTACAGCGGGTAATGATGCCCTCTCTTACCTACAGGGGGTAATGATGCCCTCACTTACCTACAGGGGGTAATGATGCACTCTCTTACCTACAGGGGGTAATGATGCCCTCACTTACCTACAGGGGGTAATGATGCACTCTCTTACCTACAGGGGGTAATGATGCCCTCACTTACCTACAGGGGGTAATGATGCACTCACTTACCTACAGGGGGTAATGATGCACTCTCTTACCTACAGGGGGTAATGATGCCCTCACTTACCTACAGGGGGTAATGATGCACTCACTTACCTACAGGGGGTAATGATGCCCTCACTTACCTACAGGGGGTAATGATGCCCTCACTTACCTACAGGGGGTAATGATGCACTCACTTACCTACAGGGGGTAATGATGCTCTACTTACCTACAGGGGGTAATGATGCCCTCTCTTACCTTCAGGGGGTAATGATGCTCTCACTTACCTACAGGGGGTAATGATGCACTCTCTTACCTACAGCGGGTAATGATGCTCTCACTTACCTACAGAGGGTAATGATGATCTCACTTACCTACAGAGGGTAATGATGCACTCACTTACCTACAGGGGGTAATGATGCTCTCACTTACCTACAGGGGGTAATGATGCTCTCACTAACCTACAGGGGGTAATGATGCACTCTCTTACCTACAGGGGGTAATGATGCACTCACTTACCTACAGGGGGTAATGATGCACACTCTTACCTACAGGGGGTAATGATGCCCTCACTTACCTACAGGGGGTAATGATGCCCTCACTTACCTACAGGGGGTAATGATGCTCTCTCTTACCTACAGGGGGTAATGATGCCCTCTCTTACCTACAGGGGGTAATGATGCCCTCACTTACCTACAGGGGGTAATGATGCCCTCTCTTACCTACAGGGGGTAATGATGCTCTCACTTACCTACAGGGGGTAATGATGCACTCTCTTACCTACAGGGGGTAATGATGCTCTCACTTACCTACAGGGGGTAATGATGCCCTCTCTTACCTACAGGGGGTAATGATGCTCTCACTTACCTACAGGGGGTAATGATGCTCTCACTTACCTACAGGGGGTAATGATGCCCTCACTTACGTACAGGGGGTAATGATGCTCTCACTTACCTACGGGGGGTAATGATGCTCTCACTTACCTACAGGGGGTAATGATGCTCTCACTTACCTACAGGGGGTAATGATGCCCTCACTTACCTACAGGGGGTAATGATGCCCTCACTTACCTACAGGGGGTAATGATGCTCTCACTTACCTACAGGGGGTAATGATGCCCTCACTTACCTACAGGGGGTAATGATGCACTCTCTTACCTACAGGGGGTAATGATGCTCTCACTTACCTACAGGCGGTAATGATGCACTCTCTTACCTACAGGGGGTAATGATGCCCTCACTTACCTACACGGGGTAATGATGCACTCTCTTACCTACAGGGGTAATGATGCTCTCACTTACCTACAGGGGGTAATGATGCACTCTCTTACCTACAGGGGGTAATGATGCCCTCACTTACCTACAGGGGGTAATGATGCCCTCACTTACCTACAGAGGTAATGATGCTCTCACTTACCTACAGGGGGTAATGATGCACTCACTTACCTACAGGGGGTAATGATGCTCTCACTTACCTACAGGGGGTAATGATGCACTCTCTTACCTAAAGGGGGTAATGATGCTCTCACTTACCTACAGGGGGTAATGATGCCCTCACTTACCTACAGGGGGTAATGATGCTCTCACTTACCTACAGGGGGTAATGATGCTCTCACTAACCTACAGGGGGTAATGATGCTCTCACTTACCTACAGGGGGTAATGATGCCCTCACTTACCTACACGGGGTAATGATGCCCTCTCTTACCTACAAGGGGTAATGATGCCCTCACTTACCTACAGGGGGTAATGATGCCCTCACTTACCTACACGGGGTAATGATGCACTCTCTTACCTACAGGGGGTAATGATGCTCTCACTTACCTACAGGGGGTAATGATGCACTCTCTTACCTACAGGGGGTAATGATGCTCTCTCTTACCTACAGGGGGTAATGATGCTCTCTCTTACCTACAGGGGGTAATGATGCTCTCACTTACCTACAGGGGGTAATGATGCCCTCACTTACCTACAGGGGGTAATGATGCCCTCACTTACCTACACGGGGTAATGATGCCCTCTCTTACCTACAGGGGGTAATGATGCCCTCTCTTACCTACATGGGGTAAGGATGCTCTCACTTACCTACAGCGGGTAATGATGCCCTCTCTTACCTACAGGGGGTAATGATGCCCTCACTTACTTAAAGGGGGTAATGATGCACTCTCTTACCTACAGGGGGTAATGATGCCCTCTCTTACCTACAGGGGGTAATGGTGCACTCTCTTACCTACAGGGGGTAAGGATGCTCTCACTTACCTACAGGGGGTAATGATGCCCTCTCTTACCTACAGGGGGTAATGATGCTCTCACTTACCTACAGGGGTAATGATGCACTCTCTTACCTACAGGGGGTAATGATGCTCTCACTTACCTACAGGGGGTAATGATGCCCTCACTTACCTACAGGGGGTAATGATGCACTCTCTTACCTACAGGGGGTAATGATGCCCTCACTTACCTACAGGGGGTAATGATGCACTCTCTTACCTACAGGGGGTAATGATGCTCTCACTTACCTACAGGGGGTAATGATGCCCTCACTTACCTACAGGGGGTAATGATGCACTCTCTTACCTACAGGGGGTAATGATGCCCTCACTTACCTACAGGGGGTAATGATGCACTCTCTTACCTACAGGGGGTAATGATGCTCTCACTTACCTACAGGGGGTAATGATGCTCTCACTTACCTACAGGGGGTAATGATGCACTCTCTTACCTACAGGGGGTAATGATGCTCTCACTTACCTACAGGGGGTAATGATGCTCTCACTTACCTACAGGGGGTAATGATGCACACTCTTACCTACAGGGGGTAATGATGCTCTCACTTACCTACAGGGGGTAATGATGCACTCTCTTACCTACAGGGGGTAATGATGCACTCTCTTACCTACAGGGGGTAATGATGCACTCTCTTACCTACAGGGGGTAATGATGCCCTCTCTTACCTACAGGGGGTAATGATGCACTCTCTTACCTACAGGGGGTAATGATGCTCTCACTTACCTACAGGGGGTAATGATGCCCTCTCTTACCTACACGGGGTAATGATGCACTCTCTTACCTACAGGGGTAATGATGCTCTCACTTACCTACAGGGGGTAATGATGCACACTCTTACCTACAGGGGGTAATGATGCCCTCACTTACCTACAGGGGGTAATGATGCCCTCACTTACCTACAGGGGGTAATGATGCCCTCACTTACCTACACGGGGTAATGATGCCCTCTCTTACCTACAGGGGGTAATGATGCCCTCACTTACCTACACGGGGTAATGATGCCCTCTCTTACCTACAGGGGGTAATGATGCCCTCACTTACCTACAGGGGGTAATGATGCCCTCACTTACCAACAGGGGGTAATGATGCTCTCTCTTACCTACAGGGGGTAATGATGCCCTCTCTTACCTACAGGGGGTAATGATGCCCTCACTTACCTACAGGGGGTAATGATGCCCTCACTTACCTACAGGGGGTAATGATGCCCTCTCTTACCTACAGGGGGTAATGATGCCCTCACTTACCTACAGGGGGTAATGATGCACTCTCTTACCTACACGGGGTAATGATGTACTCTCTTACCTACGGGGGGTAATGATGCACTCTCTTACCTACAGGGGGTAATGATGCACTCTCTTACCTACAGGGGGTAATGATGCCCTCACTTACCTACAGGGGGTAATGATGCCCTCACTTACCTACAGGGGGTAATGATGCTCTTTCTTACCTACAGGGGGTAATGATGCACTCTCTTACCTACAGGGGGTAATGATGTACTCTCTTACCTACAGGGGGTAATGATGTACTCTCTTACCTACAGGGGGTAATGATGCACTCTCTTACCTACAGGGGGTAATGATGCACTCTCTTACCTACACGGGGTAATGATGCTCTCACTTACCTACAGGGGGTAATGATGCACTCACTTACCTACAGGGGGTAATGATGCTCTCACTTACCTGCAGGGGGTAATGATGCTCTCACTTACCTGCAGGGGGTAATGATGCCTTCACTTACCTACAGGGGGTAATGATGCCCTCTCTTACCTACAGGGGGTAATGATGCCCTCACTTACCTACAGGGGGTAATGATGCCTTCACTTACCTACAGGGGGTAATGATGCACTCTCTTACCTACAGGGGGTAATGATGCCCTCTCTTACCTACAGGGGGTAATGATGCCCTCACTTACCTACAGGGGGTAATGATGCCTTCACTTACCTACAGGGGGTAATGATGCACTCTCTTACCTACAGGGGGTAATGATGCACTCTCTTACCTACAGGGGGTAATGATGCCTTCACTTACCTACAGGGGGTAATGATGCACTCTCTTACCTACAGGGGGTAATGATGCACTCTCTTACCTACAGGGGGTAATGATGCTCTCACTTACCTACAGGGGGTAATGATGCACTCTCTTACCTACAGGGGGTAATGATGCCCTCTCTTACCTACAGGGGGTAATGATGCCCTCACTTACCTACAGGGGGTAATGATGCTCTCACTTACCTACAGGGGGTAATGATGCACTCTCTTACCTACAGGGGGTAATGATGCCCTCTCTTACCTACAGGGGGTAATGATGCCCTCACTTACCTACAGGGGGTAATGATGCTCTCACTTACCTACAGGGGGTAATGATGCACTCTCTTACCTACAGGGGGTAATGATGCCCTCTCTTACCTACAGGGGGTAATGATGCCCTCACTTACCTACAGGGGGTAATGATGCCTTCACTTACCTACAGGGGGTAATGATGCACTCTCTTACCAACAGGGGGTAATGATGCACTCTCTTACCTACAGGGGGTAATGATGCCTTCACTTACCTACAGGGGGTAATGATGCACTCTCTTACCTACAGGGGGTAATGATGCCCTCACTTACCTACAGGGGGTAATGATGCCTTCACTTACCTACAGGGGGTAATGATGCACTCTCTTACCTACAGGGGGTAATGATGCACTCTCTTACCTACAGGGGGTAATGATGCTCTCACTTACCTACAGGGGGTAATGATGCACTCTCTTACCTACAGGGGGTAATGATGCTCTCACTTACCTACAGGGGGTAATGATGCACTCTCTTACCTACAGGGGGTAATGATGCACTCTCTTACCTACAGGGGGTAATGATGCCCTCACTTACCTACAGGGGGTAATGATGCCCTCACTTACCTACAGGGGGTAATGATGCCCTCTCTTACCTACAGGGGGTAATGATGCTCTCACTTACCTACAGGGGGTAATGATGCACTCTCTTACCTACAGGGGGTAATGGTGCACTCTCTTACCTACAGGGGGTAATGATGCTCTCACTTACCTACAGGGGGTAATGATGCACTCTCTTACCTACAGGGGGTAATGATGCTCTCACTTACCTACAGGGGGTAATGGTGCACTCTCTTACCTACAGGGGGTAATGATGCTCTCACTTACCTACAGGGGGTAATGATGCACTCTCTTACCTACAGGGGGTAATGATGCTCTCACTTACCTACAGGGGGTAATGATGCACTCTCTTACCTACAGGGGGTAATGATGCACTCTCTTACCTACAGGGGGTAATGATGCCCTCACTTACCTACAGGGGGTAATGATGCCCTCACTTACCTACAGGGGGTAATGATGCCCTCTCTTACCTACAGGGGGTAATGATGCACTCACTTACCTACAGGGGGTAATGATGCACTCTCTTACCTACAGGGGGTAATGATGCTCTCACTTACCTACAGGGGGTAATGATGCACTCTCTTACCTACAGGGGGTAATGATGCCCTCTCTTACCTCCAGGGGTAATGATGCTCTCACTTACCTACAGGGGGTAATGATGCACACTCTTACCTACAGGGGGTAATGATGCCCTCACTTACCTACAGAGGGTAATGATGCACTCTCTTACCTACAGGGGGTAATGATGCACTCTCTTACCTACAGGGGGTAATGATGCCCTCACTTACCTACAGGGGGTAATGATGCACTCTCTTACCTACAGGGGGTAATGATGCACTCTCTTACCTACAGGGGGTAATGATGCCCTCACTTACCTACAGGGGGTAATGATGCCCTCACTTACCTACAGGGGGTAATGATGCCCTCTCTTACCAACAGGGGGTAATGATGCACTCACTTACCTACAGGGGGTAATGATGCACTCTCTTACCTACAGGGGGTAATGATGCTCTCACTTACCTACAGGGGGTAATGATGCACTCTCTTACCTACAGGGGGGTAATGATGCCCTCACTTACCTACAGGGGGTAATGATGCACTCTCTTACCTACAGGGGGTAATGGTGCTCTCACTTACCTACAGGGGGTAATGATGCACTCTCTTACCTACAGGGGGTAATGATGCCCTCTCTTACCTACAGGGGTAATGATGCTCTCACTTACCTACAGGGGGTAATGATGCACACTCTTACCTACAGGGGGTAATGATGCCCTCACTTACCTACAGGGGGTAATGATGCCTTCACTTACCTACAGGGGGTAATGATGCACTCTCTTACCTACAGGGGGTAATGATGCACTCTCTTACCTACAGGGGGTAATGATGCACTCTCTTACCTACAGGGGGTAATGATGCACTCTCTTACCTACAGGGGGTAATGATGCAATCTCTTACCTACAGGGGGTAATGATGCTCTCACTTACCTACAGTGGGTAATGATGCCTTCACTTACCTACAGGGGGTAATGATGCACTCTCTTACCTACAGGGGGTAATGATGCACTCTCTTACCTACAGGTGGTAATGATGCTTTCACTTACCTACAGGGGGTAATGATGCACTCACTTACCTACAGGGGGTAATGATGCACTCACTTACCTACAGGGGGTAATGATGCACTCTCTTACCTACAGGGGGTAATGATGCCCTCTCTTACCTACAGGGGGTAATGATGCATTCTCTTACCTACAGGGGGTAATGATGCACTCTCTTACCTACAGGGGGTAATGATGCTCTCACTTACCTACAGGGGGTAATGATGCACTCACTTACCTACAGGGGGTAATGATGCACTCTCTTACCTACAGGGGGTAATGATGCCCTCTCTTACCTACAGGGGGTAATGATGCATTCTCTTACCTACAGGGGGTAATGATGCACTCACTTACCTACAGGGGGTAATGATGCACTCACTTACCTACAGGGGGTAATGATGCACTCTCTTACCTACAGGGGGTAATGATGCTCTCACTTACCTACAGGGGGTAATGATGCACTCTCTTACCTACAGGGGGTAATGATGCACTCTCTTACCTACAGGGGGTAATGATGCACTCTCTTACCTACAGGGGGTAATGATGCTCTCACTTACCTACAGGGGGTAATGATGCACTCTCTTACCTACAGGGGGTAATGATGCACTCACTTACCTACAGGGGGTAATGATGCACTCTCTTACCTACAGGGGGTAATGATGCTCTCACTTACCTACAGGGGGTAATGATGCACTCTCTTACCTACAGGGGGTAATGATGCCCTCTCTTACCTACAGGGGGTAATGATGCACACTCTTACCTACAGGGGGTAATGATGCCCTCACTTACCTACAGAGGGTAATGATGCACTCTCTTACCTACAGGGGGTAATGATGCCCTCACTTACCTACAGAGGGTAATGATGCACTCTCTTACCTACAGGGGGTAATGATGCTCTCACTTACCTACAGGGGGTAATGATGCTCTCACTTACCTACAGGGGGTAATGATGCTCTCACTTACCTACAGGGGGTAATGATGCACTCTCTTACCTACAGGGGGTAATGATGCTCTCACTTACCTACAGGGGGTAATGATGCCCTCACTTACCTACAGGGGGTAATGATGCACTCTCTTACCTACAGGGGGTAATGATGCACTCTCTTACCTACAGGGGGTAATGATGCCCTCACTTACCTACAGGGGGTAATGATGCCCTCTCTTACCTACAGGGGGTAATGTTGCACTCTCTTACCTACAGGGGGTAATGATGCTCTCACTTACCTACAGGGGGTAATGATGCTCTCACTTACCTACAGGGGGTAATGATGCACTCACTTACCTACAGGGGGTAATGATGCACTCTCTTACCTACAGGGGGTAATGATGCTCTCACTTACCTACAGGGGGTAATGATGCACTCTCTTACCTACAGGGGGTAATGATGCTCTCACTTACCTACAGGGGGTAATGATGCACTCTCTTACCTACAGGGGGTAATGATGCCCTCTCTTACCGACAGGGGTAATGATGCTCTCACTTACCTACAGGGGGTAATGATGCACACTCTTACCTACAGGGGGTAATGATGCCCTCACTTACCTACAGGGGGTAATGATGCCCTCACTTACCTACAGGGGGTAATGATGCCCTCACTTACCTACACGGGGTAATGATGCCCTCTCTTACCTACAGGGGGTAATGATGCCCTCACTTACCTACAGGGGGTAATGATGCCCTCACTTACCTACACGGGGTAATGATGCACTCTCTTACCTACAGGGGGTAATGATGCCCTCACTTACCTACAGGGGGTAATGATGCACTCTCTTACCTACAGGGGGTAATGATGCACTCTCTTACCTACAGGGGGTAATGATGCACTCTCTTACCTACAGGGGGTAATGATGCACTCTCTTACCTACAGGGGGTAATGATGCCCTCTCTTACCTACAGGGGGTAATGATGCCCTCACTTACCTACAGGGGGTAATGATGCACTCTCTTACCTACAGGGGGTAATGATGCCCTCTCTTACCTACAGGGGGTAATGATGCCCTCACTTACCTACAGGGGGTAATGATGCCCTCACTTACCTACAGGGGGTAATGATGCACTCTCTTACCTACAGGGGGTAATGATGCACTCTCTTACCTACAGGGGGTAATGATGCCCTCACTTACCTACAGGGGGTAATGATGCACTCTCTTACCTACAGGGGGTAATGATGCCCTCACTTACCTGCAGGGGGTAATGATGCACTCTCTTACCTACAGGGGGTAATGATGCTCTCACTTACCTACAGGGGGTAATGATGCCCTCACTTACCTACAGGGGGTAATGATGCACTCTCTTACCTACAGGGGGTAATGATGCACTCTCTTACCTACAGGGGGTAATGATGCACTCTCTTACCTACGGGGGTAATGATGCTCTCACTTACCTACAGGGGGTAATGATGCACTCACTTACCTACAGGGGGTAATGATGCTCTCACTTACCTACAGGGGGTAATGATGCTCTCACTTACCTACAGGGGGTAATGATGCACTCTCTTACCTACAGGGGGTAATGATGCACTCTCTTACCAACAGGGGGTAATGATGCTCTCACTTACCTACAGGGGGTAATGATGCTCTCACTTACCTACAGGGGGTAATGATGCACTCTCTTACCTACAGGGGGTAATGATGCTCTCACTTACCAACAGGGGGTAATGATGCCCTCACTTACCTACAGGGGGTAATGATGCACTCTCTTACCTACAGGGGGTAATGATGCCCTCACTTACCTACAGGGGGTAATGATGCACTCACTTACCTACAGGGGGTAATGATGCACTCTCTTACCTACAGGGGGTAATGATGCCCTCACTTACCTACAGGGGGTAATGATGCACTCTCTTACCTACAGGGGGTAATGATGCCCTCACTTACCTACAGGGGGTAATGATGCACTCTCTTACCTACAGGGGGTAATGATGCACTCACTTACCTACAGGGGGTAATGATGCACTCTCTTACCTACAGGGGGTAATGATGCACTCTCTTACCTACAGGGGGTAATGATGCTCTCACTTACCTACAGGGGGTAATGATGCACTCACTTACCTACAGGGGGTAATGATGCACTCTCTTACCTACAGGGGGTAATGATGCTCTCACTTACCTACAGGGGGTAATGATGCACTCACTTACCTACAGGGGGTAATGATGCACTCACTTACCTACAGGGGGTAATGATGCCCTCACTTACCTACAGGGGGTAATGATGCTCTCACTTACCTACAGGGGGTAATGATGCCCTCTCTTACCTACAGGGGGTAATGATGCCCTCTCTTACCTACAGGGGGTAATGATGCTCTCACTTACCTACAGGGGGTAATGATGCTCTCACTTACCTACAGAGGGTAATGATGATCTCCCTTACCTACAGGGGGTAATGATGCCCTCTCTTACCTACAGGGGGTAATGATGCCCTCTCTTACCTACAGGGGGTAATGATGCACTCTCTTACCTACAGGGGGTAATGATGCTCTCACTTACCTACAGGGGGTAATGATGCTCTCACTTACCTACAGGGGATAATGATGCTCTCAGTTACCTACAGGGGGTAATGATGCCCTCTCTTACCTACAGGGGGTAATGATGCCCTCACTTACCTACAGGGGATAATGATGCTCTCAGTTACCTACAGGGGGTAATGATGCCCTCAAATTACCTACAGGGGGTAATGATGCCCTCACTTACCTACAGGGGATAATGATGCTCTCAGTTACCTACAGGGGGTAATGATGCCCTCTCTAACCTACAGGGGGTAATGATGCTCTCACTTACCTACAGGAGATAATGATGCTCTCAGTTACCTACAGGGGGTAATGCTGCACTCTCTTACTTACAGGGGGTAATGATGCTCTCACTTACCTACAGGGGGTAATGATGCTCTCTCTTACCTACAGGGGGTAATGATGCACTCTCTTACCTACAGGGGGTAATGATGCTCTCACTTACCTACAGGGGGTAATGATGCCCTCTCTTACCTACAGGGGGTAATGATGCTCTCACTTACCTACAAGGGGTAATGCTGCATTCTCTTACCTACAGGGGGTAATGATGCTCTCACTTACCTACAGGGGGTAATGATGCTCTCACTTACCTACAGGGGGTAATGATGCCCTCTCTTACCTACAGGGGGTAATGATGCACTCTCTTACCTACAGGGGGTAATGATGCCCTCACTTACCTACAGGGGGTAATGATGCACTCTCTTACCTACAGGGGGTAAGGATGCTCTCACTTACCTACAGCGGGTAATGATGCCCTCTCTTACCTACAGGGGGTAATGATGCCCTCACTTACCTACAGGGGGTAATGATGCCCTCACTTACCTACAGGGGGTAATGATGCACTCTCTTACCTACAGGGGGTAATGATGCCCTCACTTACCTACAGGGGGTAATGATGCACTCACTTACCTACAGGGGGTAATGATGCCCTCACTTACCTACAGGGGGTAATGATGCCCTCACTTACCTACAGGGGGTAATGATGCACTCTCTTACCTACAGGGGGTAAGGATGCTCTCACTTACCTACAGCGGGTAATGATGCCCTCTCTTACCTACAGGGGGTAATGATGCCCTCACTTACCTACAGGGGGTAATGATGCCCTCACTTACCTACAGGGGGTAATGATGCACTCTCTTACCTACAGGGGGTAATGATGCCCTCACTTACCTACAGGGGGTAATGATGCACTCACTTACCTACAGGGGGTAATGATGCCCTCTCTTACCTACAGGGGGTAATGATGCCCTCTCTTACCTTCAGGGGGTAATGATGCTCTCACTTACCTACAGGGGGTAATGATGCACTCTCTTACCTACAGCGGGTAATGATGCTCTAACTTACCTACAGGGGGTAATGATGCACTCACTTACCTACAGGGGGTAAGGATGCTCTCACTTACCTGCAGGGGGGTAATGATGCACTCTCTTACCTACAGGGGGTAATGATGATCTCACTTACCTACAGAGGGTAATGATGCACTCACTTACCTACAGGGGGTAATGATGCTCTCACTTACCTACAGGGGGTAATGATGCACTCTCTTACCTACAGGGGGTAATGATGCTCTCACTTACCTACAGGGGGTAATGATGCACACTCTTACCTACAGGGGGTAATGATGCCCTCACTTACCTACAGGGGGTAATGATGCCCTCACTTACCTACAGGGGGTAATGATGCTCTCTCTTACCTACAGGGGGTAATGATGCCCTCACTTACCTACAGGGGGTAATGATGCCCTCTCTTACCTACAGGGGGTAATGATGCTCTCACTTACCTACAGGGGGTAATGATGCACTCTCTTACCTACAGGTGGTAATGATGCTCTCACTTACCTACAGGGGGTAATGATGCCCTCTCTTACCTACAGGGGGTAATGATGCTCTCACTTACCTACAGGGGGTAATGATGCTCTCACTTACCTACAGGGGGTAATGATGCACTCACTTACCTACAGGGGGTAATGATGCCCTCTCTTACCTACAGGGGGTAATGATGCTCTCACTTACCTACAGGGGGAAATGATGCTCTCACTTACCTACAGAGGGTAATGATGATCTCACTTACCTACAGGGGGTAATGATGCCCTCTCTTACCTACAGGGGGTAATGATGCACTCTCTTACCTACAGGGGGTAATGATGCTCTCACTTACCTACAGGGGGTAATGATGCTCTCACTTACCTACAGGGGATAATGATGCTCTCAGTTACCTACAGGGGGTAATGATGCCCTCTCTTACCTACAGGGGGTAATGATGCCCTCACTTACCTACAGGGGATAATGATGCTCTCAGTTACCTACAGGGGGTAATGATGCTCTCAGTTACCTACAGGGGGTAATGATGCCCTCACTTACCTACAGGGGATAATGATGCTCTCAGTTACCTACAGGGGGTAATGATGCCCTCTCTAACCTACAGGGGGTAATGATGCTCTCACTTACCTACAGGAGATAATGATGCTCTCAGTTACCTACAGGGGGTAATGCTGCACTCTCTTACTTACAGGGGGTAATGATGCTCTCACTTACCTACAGGGGGTAATGATGCTCTCTCTTACCTACAGGGGGTAATGATGCACTCTCTTACCTACAGGGGGTAATGATGCTCTCACTTACCTACAGGGGGTAATGATGCCCTCTCTTACCTACAGGGGGTAATGATGCTCTCACTTACCTACAAGGGGTAATGCTGCATTCTCTTACCTACAGGGGGGTAATGATGCACTCTCTTACCTACAGGGGGTAATGATGCTCTCACTTACCTACAGGGGGTAATGATGCTCTCACTTACCTACAGGGGGTAATGATGCCCTCTCTTACCTACAGGGGGTAATGATGCACTCTCTTACCTACAGGGGGTAATGATGCCCTCACTTACCTACAGGGGGTAATGATGCACTCTCTTACCTACAGGGGGTAAGGATGCTCTCACTTACCTACAGCGGGTAATGATGCCCTCTCTTACCTACAGGGGGTAATGATGCCCTCACTTACCTACAGGGGGTAATGATGCCCTCACTTACCTACAGGGGGTAATGATGCACTCTCTTACCTACAGGGGGTAATGATGCCCTCACTTACCTACAGGGGGTAATGATGCACTCACTTACCTACAGGGGGTAATGATGCCCTCACTTACCTACAGGGGGTAATGATGCTCTACTTACCTACAGGGGGTAATGATGCCCTCTCTTACCTTCAGGGGGTAATGATGCTCTCACTTACCTACAGGGGGTAATGATGCACTCTCTTACCTACAGCGGGTAATGATGCTCTCACTTACCTACAGGGGGTAATGATGCACTCACTTACCTACAGGGGGTAAGGATGCTCTCACTTACCTGCAGGGGGGTAATGATGCACTCTCTTACCTACAGGGGGTAATGATGATCTCACTTACCTACAGAGGGTAATGATGCACTCACTTACCTACAGGGGGTAATGATGCTCTCACTTACCTACAGGGGGTAATGATGCACTCTCTTACCTACAGGGGGTAATGATGCTCTCACTTACCTACAGGGGGTAATGATGCACACTCTTACCTACAGGGGGTAATGATGCCCTCACTTACCTACAGGGGGTAATGATGCCCTCACTTACCTACAGGGGGTAATGATGCTCTCTCTTACCTACAGGGGGTAATGATGCCCTCTCTTACCTACAGGGGGTAATGATGCCCTCACTTACCTACAGGGGGTAATGATGCCCTCTCTTACCTACAGGGGGTAATGATGCTCTCACTTACCTACAGGGGGTAATGATGCACTCTCTTACCTACAGGGGGTAATGATGCTCTCACTTACCTACAGGGGGTAATGATGCCCTCTCTTACCTACAGGGGGTAATGATGCTCTCACTTACCTACAGGGGGTAATGATGCTCTCACTTACCTACAGGGGGTAATGATGCCCTCACTTACCTACAGGGGGTAATGATGCACTCACTTACCTACAGGGGGTAATGATGCTCTCACTTACCTACAGGGGGTAATGATGCCCTCTCTTACCTACAGGGGGTAATGGTTCACTCTCTTACCTACAGGGGGTAATGGTGCACTCTCTTACCTACAGGGGGTAATGATGCTCTCACTTACCTACAGGGGGTAATGGTGCCCTCTCTTACCTACAGGGGGTAATGGTGCACTCTCTTACCTACAGGGGGTAATGGTGCACTCTCTTACCTACAGGGGGTAATGATGCTCTCACTTACCTACAGGGGGTAATGGTGCACTCTCTTACCTACAGGGGGTAATGATGCCCTCTCTTACCTACAGGGGGTAATGGTGCACTCTCTTACCTACAGGGGGTAATGATGCCCTCTCTTACCTACAGGGGGTAATGGTGCACTCTCTTACCTACAGGGGGTAATGATGCACTCTCTTACCTACAGGGGGTAATGATGCTCTCACTTACCTACAGGGGGTAATGGTGCCCTCTCTTACCTACAGGGGGTAATGGTGCACTCTCTTACCTACAGGGGGTAATGGTGCACTCTCTTACCTACAGGGGGTAATGATGCTCTCACTTACCTACAGGGGGTAATGGTGCACTCTCTTACCTACAGGGGGTAATGATGCCCTCTCTTACCTACAGGGGGTAATGATGCACTCTCTTACCTACAGGGGGTAATGATGCCCTCTCTTACCTACAGGGGGTAATGGTGCACTCTCTTACCTACAGGGGGTAATGATGCTCTCACTTACCTACAGGGGGTAATGATGCACTCTCTTAGCTACAGGGGGTAATGATGCTCTCACTTACCTACAGGGGGTAATGATGCACTCTCTTACCTACAGGGGGTAATGATGCACTCTCTTACCTACAGGGGGTAATGATGCACTCTCTTACCTACAGGGGGTAATGATGCCCTCTCTTACCTACAGGGGGTAATGATGCTCTCACTTACCTACAGGGGGTAATGATGCACTCTCTTACCTACAGGGGGTAATGATGCTCTCACTTACCTACAGGGGGTAATGATGCACTCTCTTACCTACAGGGGGTAATGATGCACTCTCTTACCTACAGGGGGTAATGGTGCACTCTCTTACCTACAGGGGGTAATGATGCACTCTCTTACCTACAGGGGGTAATGGTGCACTCTCTTACCTACAGGGGGTAATGATGCTCTCACTTACCTACAGGGGGTAATGATGCACTCTCTTACCTACAGGGGGTAATGATGCACTCTCTTACCTACAGGGGGTAATGATGCTCTCACTTACCTACAGCGGGTAATGATGCCCTCTCTTACCTACAGGGGGTAATGATGCCCTCACTTACCTACAGGGGGTAATGATGCACTCTCTTACCTACAGGGGGTAATGATGCTCTCACTTACCTACAGGGGGTAATGATGCCCTCTCTTACCTACAGGGGGTAAGGATGCTCTCACTTACCTACAGCGGGTAATGATGCCCTCTCTTACCTACAGGGGGTAATGATGCCCTCTCTTACCTACAGGGGGTAATGATGCACTCTCTTACCTACAGGGGGTAATGATGCACTCTCTTACCTACAGGGGGTAATGATGCCCTCACTTACCTACAGGGGGTAATGATGCACTCTCTTACCTACAGGGGGTAATGATGCCCTCACTTACCTACAGGGGGTAATGATGCACTCTCTTACCTACAGGGGGTAATGATGCTCTCACTTACCTACAGGGGGTAATGATGCCCTCACTTACCTACAGGGGGTAATGATGCACTCTCTTACCTACAGGGGGTAATGATGCACTCTCTTACCTACAGGGGGTAATGATGCTCTCACTTACCTACAGGGGGTAATGATGCCCTCACTTACCTACAGGGGGTAATGATGCTCTCACTTACCTACAGGGGGTAATGATGCACTCACTTACCTACAGGGGGTAATGATGCACTCTCTTACCTACAGGGGGTAATGATGCACTCTGTTACCTACAGGGGGTAATGATGCCCTCACTTACCTACAGGGGGTAATGATGCACTCACTTACCAACAGGGGGTAATGATGCACTCTCTTACCTACAGGGGGTAATGATGCTCTCACTTACCTACAGGGGGTAATGATGCACTCTCTTACCGACAGGGGGTAATGATGCCCTCTCTTACCTACAGGGGGTAATGATGCCCTCACTTACCTACAGGGGGTAATGATGCACTCTCTTACCGACAGGGGGTAATGATGCCCTCTCTTACCTACAGGGGGTAATGATGCACTCTGTTACCTACAGGGGGTAATGATGCCCTCACTTACCTACAGGGGGTAATGATGCCCTCACTTACCTACAGGGGGTAATGATGCACTCTCTTACCGACAGGGGGTAATGATGCCCTCTCTTACCTACAGGGGGTAATGATGCCCTCACTTACCTACAGGGGGTAATGATGCCCTCACTTACCTACAGGGGGTAATGATGCTCTCACTTACCTACAGGGGGTAATGATGCACTCTCTTTCCTACAGGGGGTAATGATGCACTCTCTTACCTACAGGGGGTAATGATGCCCTCTCTTACCTACAGGGGGTAATGATGCACTCTCTTACCTACAGGGGGTAATGATGCACTCACTTACCAACAGGGGGTAATGATGCTCTCAATTACCTACAGGGGGTAATGATGCACTCTCTTACCTACAGGGGGTAATGATGCTCTCACTTACCTACAGGGGGTAATGATGCCCTCTCTTACCTACAGGGGGTAATGATGCTCTCACTTACCTACAGGGGGTAATGATGCTCTCACTTACCTACAGGGGGTAATGATGCACTCTCTTACCTACAGGGGGTAATGATGCTCTCACTTACCTACAGGGGGTAATGATGCACTCTCTTACCTACAGGGGGTAATGATGCCCTCACTTACCTACAGGGGGTAATTATGCACTCACTTACCTACAGGGGGTAATGATGCACTCTCTTACCTACAGGGGGTAATGATGCTCTCACTTACCTACAGGGGGTAATGATGCACTCTCTTACCTACAGGGGGTAATGATGCCCTCACTTACCTACAGGGGATAATGATGCTCTCACTTACCTACAGGGGGTAATGATGCACTCTCTTACCTACAGGGGGTAATGATGCACTCTCTTACCTACAGGGGGTAATGATGCACTCACTTACCTACAGGGGGTAATGATGCACTCTCTTACCTACAGGGGATAATGATGCACTCACTTACCTACAGGGGGTAATGATGCCCTCTCTTACCTACAGGGGGTAATGATGCTCTCACTTACCTACAGGGGGTAATGATGCTCTCACTTACCTACAGAGGGTAATGATGATCTCACTTACCTACAGGGGGTAATGATGCCCTCTCTTACCTACAGGGGGTAATGATGCCCTCTCTTACCTACAGGGGGTAATGATGCACTCTCTTACCTACAGGGGGTAATGATGCTCTCACTTACCGACAGGGGGTAATGATGCTCTCACTTACCTACAGGGGATAATGATGCTCTCAATTACCTACAGGGGGTAATGATGCCCTCTCTTACCTACAGGGGATAATGATGCACTCTCTTACCTACAGGGGGTAATGATGCTCTCAGTTACCTATAGGGGGTAATGATGCCCTCACTTACCTACAGGGGATAATGATGCTCTCAGTTACCTACAGGGGGTAATGATGCTCTCTCACCTACACGGGGTAATGATGCTCTCACTTACCTACAGGAGATAATGATGCTCTCAGTTACCTACAGGGGGTAATGCTGCACTCTCTTACTTACAGGGGGTAATGATGCTCTCACTTACCTACAGGGGGTAATGATGCTCTCTCTTACCTACAGGGGGTAATGATGCACTCTCTTACCTACAGAGGGTAATGATGCTCTCACTTACCTACAGGGGGTAATGATGCCCTCTCTTACCTACAGGGGGTAATGATGCTCTCACTTACCTACAGGGGGTAATGATGCACTCTCTTACCTACAGGGGGTAAGGATGCTCTCACTTACCTACAGCGGGTAATGATGCCCTCTCTTACCTACAGGGGGTAATGATGCCCTCACTTACCTACAGGGGGTAATGATGCCCTCACTTACCTACAGGGGGTAATGATGCCCTCTCTTACCTTCAGGGGGTAATGATGCTCTCACTTACCTACAGGGGGTAATGATGCACTCTCTTACCTACAGAGGGTAAGGATGCACTCACTTACCAACAGGGGGTAATGATGCTCTCACTTACCTACAGGGGGTAATGATGCACTCACTAACCTACAGGGGGTAATGATGCACTCTCTTACCTACAGGGGGTAATGATGCACTCACTTACCTACAGGGGGTAATGATGCACACTCTTACCTACAGGGGGTAATGATGCCCTCACTTACCTACAGGGGGTAATGATGCCCTCACTTACCTACAGGGGGTAATGATGCTCTCTCTTACGTACAGGGGGTAATGATGCCCTCTCTTACCTACAGGGGGTAATGATGCCCTCACTTACCTACAGGGGGTAATGATGCCCTCTCTTACCTACAGGGGGTAATGATGCCCTCTCTTACCTACAGGGGGTAATGATGCACTCTCTTACCTACAGGGGGTAATGATGCCCTCTCTTACCTACAGGGGGTAATGATGCGCTCTCTTACCTACAGGGGGTAATGATGCCCTCACTTACCTACACGGGGTAATGATGCACTCTCTTACCTACAGGGGGTAATGATGCCCTCACTTACCTACAGGGGGTAATGATGCTCTCACTTACCTACAGGGGGTAATGATGCCCTCTCTTACCTACAGGGGGTAATGATGCACTCTCTTACCTACAGGGGGTAATGATGCTCTCACTTACCTACAGGGGGTAATGATGCACTCTCTTACCTACAGGGGGTAATGATGCCCTCACTTACCTACAGGGGGTAATGATGCCCTCACTTACCTACAGGGGGTAATGATGCTCTCACTTACCTACAGGGGGTAATGATGCACTCTCTTACCTACAGGGGGTAATGATGCCCTCACTTACCTACAGGGGGTAATGATGCCCTCACTTACCTACAGGGGGTAATGATGCCCTCACTTACCTACAGGGGGTAATGATGCTCTCACTTACCTACAGGGGGTAATGATGCACTCTCTTACCTACAGGGGGTAATGATGCCCTCACTTACCTACAGGGGGTAATGATGCTCTCACTTACCTACAGCGGGTAATGATGCCCTCTCTTACCTACAGGGGGTAATGATGCTCTCTCTTACCTACAGGGGGTAATGATGCACTCTCTTACCTACAGGGGGTAATGATGCTCTCTCTTACCTACAGGGGGTAATGATGCACTCTCTTACCTACAGGGGGTAATGATGCTCTCACTTACCTACAGGGGGTAATGATGCACTCTCTTACCTACAGGGGGTAAGGATGCTCTCACTTACCTACAGCGGGTAATGATGCTCTCACTTACCTACAGGGGGTAATGATGCACTCACTTACCTACAGGGGGTAATGATGCCCTCACTTACCTACAGGGGGTAATGATGCACTCTCTTACCTACAGGGGGTAATGATGCCCTCTCTTACCTACAGGGGGTAATGATGCCCTCACTTACCTACAGGGGGTAATGATGCACTCTCTTACCTACAGGGGGTAATGATGCTCTCACTTACCTACAGGGGGTAATGATGCACTCTCTTACCTACAGGGGGTAATGATGCACTCTCTTACCTACAGGGGGTAATGATGCTCTCACTTACCTACAGGGGGTAATGATGCCCTCACTTACCTACAGGGGGTAATGATGCACTCTCTTACCCACAGGGGGTAATGATGCACTCTCTTACCTACAGGGGGTAATGATGCACTCTCTTACCTACAGGGGGTAATGATGCTCTCACTTACCTACAGGGGGTAATGATGCCCTCACTTACCTACAGGGGGTAATGATGCTCTCACTTACCTACAGGGGGTAATGATGCACTCACTTACCTACAGGGGGTAATGATGCACTCACTTACCTACAGGGGGTAATGATGCACTCTCTTACCTACAGGGGGTAATGATGCACTCACTTACCTACAGGGGGTAATGATGCCCTCACTTACCTACAGGGGATAATGATGCACTCACTTACCAACAGGGGGTAATGATGCTCTCACTTACCTACAGGGGGTAATGATGCACTCTCTTACCTACAGGGGGTAATGATGCTCTCACTTACCTAAAGGGGGTAATGATGCCCTCTCTTACCTACAGGGGGTAATGATGCACTCTCTTACCTACAGGGGGTAATGATGCACTCTCTTACCTACAGGGGGTAATGATGCTCTCACTTACCTACAGGGGGTAATGATGCTCTCACTTACCTACAGGGGGTAATGATGCACTCTCTTACCTACAGGGGGTAATGATGCTCTCACTTACCTACAGGGGGTAATGATGCACTCTCTTACCTACAGGGGGTAATGATGCTCTCACTTACCTACAGGGGGTAATGATGCACTCTCTTACCTACAGGGGGTAATGATGCACTCACTTACCTACAGGGGGTAATGATGCACTCACTTACCTACAGGGGGTAATGATGCACTCACTTACCTACAGGGGGTAATGATGCACTCACTTACCTACAGGGGGTAATGATGCACTCTCTTACCTAAAGGGGGTAATGATGCTCTCAGTTACCTACAGGGGGTAATGATGCACTCTCTTACCTACAGGGGGTAATGATGCACTCACTTACCTACAGGGGGTAATGATGCACTCTCTTACCTACAGGGGGTAATGATGCCCTCACTTACCTACAGGGGGTAATGATGCACTCTCTTACCTACAGGGGGTAATGATGCCCTCACTTACCTACAGGGGGTAATGATGCACTCTCTTACCTACAGGGGGTAATGATGCACTCACTTACCTAAAGGGGGTAATGATGCTCTCAGTTACCTACAGGGGGTAATGATGCACTCTCTTACCTACAGGGGGTAATGATGCACTCACTTACCTACAGGGGGTAATGATGCACTCACTTACCTACAGGGGGTAATGATGCTCTCACTTACCTACAGGGGGTAATGATGCTCTCACTTACCTACAGGGGGTAATGATGCACTCTCTTAGCTACAGGGGGTAATGATGCCCTCACTTACCTACAGGGGGTAATGATGCACTCTCTTACCTACAGGGGGTAACGATGCCCTCACTTACCTACAGGGGGTAACGATGCCCTCACTTACCCACAGGGGGTAATGATGCTCTCACTTACCTACAGGGGGTAATGATGCACTCACTTACCTACAGGGGGTAATGATGCTCTCACTTACCTACAGGGGGTAATGATGCTCTCACTTACCTACAGGGGGTAATGATGCTCTCACTTACCTACAGGGGGTAATGATGCCCTCACTTACCTACAGGGGGTAATGATGCACTCTCTTACCTACAGGGGGTAATGATGCCCTCACTTACCTACAGGGGGTAATGATGCTCTCACTTACCTACAGGGGGTAATGATGCACTCTCTTACCTACAGGGGGTAATGATGCCCTCACTTACCTACAGGGGGTAATGATGCCCTCACTTACCTACAGGGGGTAATGATGCTCTCACTTACCTACAGGGGGTAATGATGCTCTCACTTACCTACAGGGTTTAATGATGCTCTCACTTACCTACAGGGGGTAACGATGCTCTCAATTACCTACAGGGGGTAATGGTGCCCTCTCTTACCTACAGGGGGTAATGATGCCCTCTCTTACCTACAGGGGGTAATGATGCTCTCACTTACCTACAGGCGGTAATGATGCCCTCTCTAACCTACAGGGGGTAATGATGCACTCACTTACCTACAGGGGGTAATGTTGCTCTCACTTACCTACAGGGGGTAATGGTGCCCTCTCTTAACTACAGGGGGTAATGATGCACTCACTTACCTACAGGGGGTAATGATGCCCTCTCTTACCTACAGGGGGTAATGATGCCCTCACTTACCTACAGGGGGTAATGGTGCACTCTCTTACCTACAGGGGGTAATGATGCCCTCACTTACCTACAGGGGGTAATGATGCCCTCACTTACCTCCAGGGGGTAATGATGCACTCTCTTACCTACAGGGGGTAATGATGCACTCTCTTACCTACAGGGGGTAATGATGCTCTCACTTACCTACAGCGGTTAATGATGCCCTCTCTTACCTACAGGGGGTAATGATGCTCTCACTTACCTACAGGCGGTAATGATGCCCTCTCTAACCTACAGGGGGTAATGATGCACTCACTTACCTACAGGGGGTAATGATGCTCTCACTTACCTACAGGGGGTAATGGTGCCCTCTCTTACCTACAGGGGGTAATGATGCTCTCTCTTACCTACAGGCGGTAATGATGCCCTCTCTTACCTACAGGGGGTAATGATGCCCTCTCTTACCTACAGGGGGTAATGATGCCCTCACTTACCTCCAGGGGGTAATGATGCACTCTCTTACCTACAGGGGGTAATGATGCACTCTCATACCGACAGGGGGTAATGATGCCCTCTCTTACCTACAGGGGGTAATGATGCACTCACTTACCTACAGGGGGTAATGATGCTCTCTTTTACCTACAGGGGGTAATGATGCACTCACTTACCTACAGGGGGTAATGATGCACTCTCTTACCTACAGGGGGTAATGATGCCCTCTCTTACCTACAGGGGGTAATGATGCACTCACTTACCTACAGGGGGTAATGATGCCCTCACTTACCTACAGGGGGTAATGATGCCCTCTCTTACCTACAGGGGGTAATGATGCACTCTCTTACCTACAGGGGGTAATGATGCCCTCTTTTACCTACAGGGGGTAATGATGCACTCTCTTACCTACAGGGGGTAATGATGCACTCACGTACCTAGAGGGGGTAATGATGCCCTCTCTTATCTACAGGGGGTAATGATGCCCTCACTTACCTACAGGGGGTAATGATGCACTCTCTTACCGACAGGGGGTAATGATGCCCTCTCTTACCTACAGGGGCTAATGATGCCCTCACTTACCTACAGGGGGTAATGATGCACTCACGTACCTACAGGGGGTAATGATGCACTCTCTTACCTACAGGGGGTAATGATGCACTCACGTACCTACAGGAGGTAATGATGCACTCTCTTACCTACAGGGGCTAATGATGCCCTCACTTACCTACAGGGGGTAATGATGCTCTCACTTACCTGCAGGGGGTAATGATGCCCTCACTTACCTACAGGGGGTAATGATGCACTCACGTACCTACAGGGGGTAATGATGCACTCTCTTACCTACAGGGGGTAATGATGCACTCTCGTACCTACAGGGGGTAGTGATGCACTCACGTACCTACAGGGGGTAATGATGAACTCTCTTATCTACAGGGGGTAATGATGCACTCACTTACCTACAGGGGGTAATGATGCTCCTACTTACCTACAGGGGCTAATGATGCTCCTACTTACCTACTGGGGCTAATGATGCTCCTACTTACCTACAGGGGGTAATGACGCACTCTCTTACCAACAGGGGTTAATGATGCCCTCTCTTACCTACAGGGGGTAATGATGCACTCTCTTACCTACAGGGGGTAATGATGCCCTCACTTACCTACAGGGGGTAATGATGCTCTCACTTACCTACAGGGGGTAATGGTGCACTCTATTACCTACAGGGGGTAATGATGCACTCACTTACCTATAGGGGCTAATGATGCACTCTCTTATCTACAGGGGGTAATGGTGCTCTCACTTACCTGCAGGGGGTAATGATGCCCTCACTTAACTACAGGGGGTAATGATGCTCTCACTTACCTACAGGGGGTAATGATGCTCTCACTTACCTACAGGGGGTAATGATGCACTCTCTTACCTACAGGGGGTATTGATGCCCTCACTTACCTACAGGGGGTAATGATGCTCTCACTTACCTACAGGGGGTAATGATGCACTCTCTTACCTACAGGGGGTAATGATGCACTCTCTTACATACAGGGGGTAATGATGCTCTCACTTAACTACAGGGGGTAATGATGCACTCTCTTACCTACAGGGGGTAATGATGCTCTCTGTTACCTACAGGGGGTAATGATGCACTCTCTTACCTACAGGGGGTAATGTTGCTCTCACTTACCTACAGGGGGTAATGTTGCTCTCACTTACCTACAGGGGGTAATGATGCCCTCACTTACCTACAGGGGGTAATGATGCCCTCACTTACCTACAGGGGGTAATGATGCTCTCACTTACCTACAGGGGGTAATGATGCTCTCACTTACCTACAGGGGGTAATGATGCCCTCTCTTACCTACAGGGGGTAATGATGGTCTCACTTACCTACAGGGGGTAATGATGCTCTCTCTTACCTACAGGGGGTAATGATGCTCTCTCTTACCTACAGGGGGTAATGATGCACTCTCTTACCTACAGGGGGTAATGATGCACTCACTTACCTACAGGGGGTAATGATGCCCTCACTTACCTACAGGGGGTAATGATGCCCTCTCTTACCTACAGGGGGTAATGATGCACTCACTTACCTACAGGGGGTAATGATGCTTTCACTTACCTACAGGGGGTAATGATGCACTCTCTTACCTACAGGGGGTAATGATGCTCTCACTTACCTACAGGGGGTAATGATGCCCTCTCTTACCAACAGGGGGTAATGATGCCCTCAACTTACCTACAGGGGGTAATGATGCCCTCTCTTACCTACAGGGGTTAATGATGCCCTCACTTACCTACAGGGGGTAATGATGCCCTCAAATTACCTACAGGGGGTAATGATGCACTCACTTACCTACAGGGGGTAATGATGCACTCTCTTACCTACAGGGGGTAATGATGCCCTCAAATTACCTACAGGGGGTAATGATGCCCTCAACTTACCTACAGGGGGTAATGATGCACTCTCTTACCTACAGGGGGTAATGATGCCCTCACTTACCTACAGGGGGTAATGATGCCGTCAAATTACCTGCAGGGGGTAATGATGCACTCACTTACCTACAGGGGGTAATGATGCACTCACTTACCTACAGGGGGTAATGAATCTCTCACTTACCTACAGGGGTAATGATGCTCTCACTTACCTACAGGGGGTAATGATGCCCTCACTTACCTACAGGGGGTAATGATGCCCTCACTTACTTACAGGGGGTAATGATGCCCTCACTTATCTACAGGGGGTAATAATGCTCTCACTTACCTACAGGGGGTAATGATGCTCTCACTTACCTACAGGGGGTAATGATGCTCTCACTTACCTACAGGGGGTAATGATGCCCTCACTTACCTACAGGGGGTAATGATGCTCTCACTTACCTACAGGGGGTAATGATGCCCTCACTTACCTACAGGGGGTAATAATGCTCTCACTTACCTACAGGGGGTAATGATGCTCTCACTTACCTACAGGGGGTAATAATGCTCTCACTTACCTACAGGGGGTAATGATGCCCTCACTTACCTACAGGGGGTAATGATGCTCTCACTTACCTACAGGGGGTAATGATGCCCTCACTTACTTACAGGGGGTAATGATGCCCTCACTTATCTACAGGGGGTAATAATGCTCTCACTTACCTACAGGGGGTAATGATGCTCTTACTTACCTACAGGGGGTAATGATGCACTCTCTTACCTACAGGGGGTAATGATGCACTCACTTACCTACAGGGGGTAATGGTGCACTCTCTTACCTACAGGGGATAATGATGCTCTCACTTACCTACAGGGGGTAAAGGTGCACGCTCTTACCTACAGGGGGTAATGATGCACTCTCTTACCTACAGGCGGTAATGATGCCCTCAACTTACCTACAGGGGGTAATGATGCCCTCTCTTACCTACAGGCGGTAATGATGCCCTCAACTAACCTACAGGGGGTAATGATGCACTCACATACCTAAAGGGGGTAATGATGCACTCACTTACCTACAGGGGGTAATGATGCACTCTCTTACCTACAGGGGGTAATGATGCCCTCACTTACCTACAGGGGGTAATGATGCTCTCACTTACCTACAGGGGGTAATGATGCACTCTCTTACCTACAGGGGGTAATGATGCACTCTCTTACATCCAGGGGGTAATGATGCCCTCACTTACCTACAGGGGGTAATGATGCACTCTCTTACCTACAGGGGGTAATGATGCTCTCTGTTACCTACAGGGGGTAATGATGCACTCTCTTACCTACAGGGGGTAATGTTGCTCTCACTTACCTACAGGGGGTAATGATGCCCTCACTTACCTACAGGGGGTAATGATGCTCTCACTTACAAACAGGGGGTAATGATGCTCTCACTTACCTACAGGGGGTAATGATGCCCTCTCTTACCTACAGGGGGTAATGATGCTCTCACTTACCTACAGGGGGTAATGATGCCCTCTCTTACCTACAGGGGGTAATGATGCTCTTACTTACCTACAGGGGGTAATGATGCCCTCTCTTACCTACAGGGGGTAATGATGCCCTCTCTTACCTACAGGGGGTAATGATGCCCTCTCTTACCTACAGGGGGTAATGATGCTCTCACTTAACTACAGGGGGTAATGATGCTCTCACTTACCTACAGGGGGTAATGATGCCCTCTCTTACCTACAGGGGGTAATGATGCTCTCACTTAACTACAGGGGGTAATGATGCCCTCTCTTACCTACAGGGGGTAATGATGCACTCTCTTACCTACAGGGGGTAATGATGCCCTCTTTTACCTACAGGGGGTAATGATGCACTCTCTTACCTACAGGGGGTAATGATGCACTCACGTACCTAGAGGGGGTAATGATGCCCTCTCTTATCTACAGGGGGTAATGATGCCCTCACTTACCTACAGGGGGTAATGATGCACTCTCTTACCGACAGGGGGTAATGATGCCCTCTCTTACCTACAGGGGCTAATGATGCCCTCACGTACCTACAGGGGGTAATGATGCACTCTCTTACCTACAGGGGGTAATGATGCACTCACGTACCTACAGGGGCTAATGATGCCCTCACTTACCTACAGGGGGTAATGATGCACTCTCTTACCTACAGGGGGTAATGATGCACTCTCGTACCTACAGGGGGTAGTGATGCACTCACGTACCTACAGGGGGTAATGATGCCCTCACTTACCTACAGGGGGTAATGATGCACTCACGTACCTACAGGGGGTAATGATGCACTCTCTTACCTACAGGGGGTAATGATGCACTCTCGTACCTACAGGGGGTAGTGATGCACTCACGTACCTACAGGGGGTAATGATGAACTCTCTTATCTACAGGGGGTAATGATGCACTCACTTACCTACAGGGGGTAATGATGCTCCTACTTACCTACAGGGGCTAATGATGCTCCTACTTACCTACTGGGGCTAATGATGCTCCTACTTACCTACAGGGGGTAATGACGCACTCTCTTACCAACAGGGGTTAATGATGCCCTCTCTTACCTACAGGGGGTAATGATGCACTCTCTTACCTACAGGGGGTAATGATGCCCTCACTTACCTACAGGGGGTAATGATGCCCTCTCTTACCTACAGTGGGTAATGATGCTCTCACTTACCTACAGGGGGTAATGGTGCACTCTCTTACCTACAGGGGGTAATGATGCACTCACTTACCTATAGGGGCTAATGATGCACTCTCTTATCTACAGGGGGTAATGGTGCTCTCACTTACCTGCAGGGGGTAATGATGCCCTCACTTAACTACAGGGGGTAATGATGCTCTCACTTACCTACAGGGGGTAATGATGCTCTCACTTACCTACAGGGGGTAATGATGCACTCTCTTACCTACAGGGGGTATTGATGCCCTCACTTACCTACAGGGGGTAATGATGCTCTCACTTACCTACAGGGGGTAATGATGCACTCTCTTACCTACAGGGGGTAATGATGCACTCTCTTACATACAGGGGGTAATGATGCTCTCACTTAACTACAGGGGGTAATGATGCACTCTCTTACCTACAGGGGGTAATGATGCTCTCTGTTACCTACAGGGGGTAATGATGCACTCTCTTACCTACAGGGGGTAATGTTGCTCTCACTTACCTACAGGGGGTAATGTTGCTCTCACTTACCTACAGGGGGTAATGATGCCCTCACTTACCTACAGGGGGTAATGATGCCCTCACTTACCTACAGGGGGTAATGATGCTCTCACTTACCTACAGGGGGTAATGATGCTCTCACTTACCTACAGGGGGTAATGATGCCCTCTCTTACCTACAGGGGGTAATGATGGTCTCACTTACCTACAGGGGGTAATGATGCTCTCTCTTACCTACAGGGGGTAATGATGCACTCTCTTACCTACAGGGGGTAATGATGCACTCACTTACCTACAGGGGGTAATGATGCTTTCACTTAGGTACAGGGGGTAATGATGCACTCTCTTACCTACAGGGGGTAATGATGCTCTCACTTACCTACAGGGGGTAATGATGCCCTCTCTTACCAACAGGGGGTAATGATGCCCTCAACTTACCTACAGGGGGTAATGATGCCCTCTCTTACCTACAGGGGGTAATGATGCTCTCACTTACCTACAGGGGGTAATGATGCCCTCTCTTACCAACAGGGGGTAATGATGCCCTCAACTTACCTACAGGGGGTAATGATGCCCTCACTTACCTACAGGGGGTAATGATGCCCTCAAATTACCTACAGGGGGTAATGATGCACTCACTTACCTACAGGGGGTAATGATGCACTCTCTTACCTACAGGGGGTAATGATGCCCTCAAATTACCTACAGGGGGTAATGATGCCCTCAACTTACCTACAGGGGGTAATGATGCACTCTCTTACCTACAGGGGGTAATGATGCCCTCACTTACCTACAGGGGGTAATGATGCCGTCAAATTACCTGCAGGGGGTAATGATGCACTCACTTACCTACAGGGGGTAATGATGCACTCACTTACCTACAGGGGGTAATGAATCTCTCACTTACCTACAGGGGTAATGATGCTCTCACTTACCTACAGGGGGTAATGATGCCCTCACTTACCTACAGGGGGTAATGATGCTCTCACTTACCTACAGGGGGTAATGATGCCCTCACTTACTTACAGGGGGTAATGATGCCCTCACTTATCTACAGGGGGTAATAATGCTCTCACTTACCTACAGGGGGTAATGATGCTCTCACTTACCTACAGGGGGTAATGATGCACTCTCTTACCTACAGGGGGTAATGATGCACTCACTTACCTACAGGGGGTAATGGTGCACTCTCTTACCTACAGGGGATAATGATGCTCTCACTTACCTACAGGGGGTAAAGGTGCACGCTCTTACCTACAGGGGGTAATGATGCACTCTCTTACCTACAGGCGGTAATGATGCCCTCAACTTACCTACAGGGGGTAATGATGCCCTCTCTTACCTACAGGCGGTAATGATGCCCTCAACTAACCTACAGGGGGTAATGATGCACTCACTTACCTACAGGGGGTAATGATGCCCTCTCTTACCTACAGGCGGTAATGATGCCCTCAACTAACCTAAAGGGGGTAATGATGCACTCACTTACCTACAGGGGGTAATGATGCACTCTCTTACCTACAGGGGGTAATGATGCTCTCACTTACCTACAGGGGGTAATGATGCACTCTCTTACCTACAGGGGGTAATGATGCACTCTCTTACATCCAGGGGGTAATGATGCCCTCACTTACCTACAGGGGGTAATGATGCACTCTCTTACCTACAGGGGGTAATGATGCTCTCTGTTACCTACAGGGGGTAATGATGCACTCTCTTACCTACAGGGGGTAATGTTGCTCTCACTTACCTACAGGGGGTAATGATGCCCTCACTTACCTACAGGGGGTAATGATGCTCTCACTTACAAACAGGGGGTAATGATGCTCTCACTTACCTACAGGGGGTAATGATGCCCTCTCTTACCTACAGGGGGTAATGATGCTCTCACTTACCTACAGGGGGTAATGATGCCCTCTCTTACCTACAGGGGGTAATGATGCTCTTACTTACCTACAGGGGGTAATGATGCCCTCTCTTACCTACAGGGGGTAATGATGCCCTCTCTTACCTACAGGGGGTAATGATGCCCTCTCTTACCTACAGGGGGTAATGATGCTCTCACTTAACTACAGGGGGTAATGATGCTCTCACTTACCTACAGGGGGTAATGATGCCCTCTCTTACCTACAGGGGGTAATGATGCTCTCACTTAACTACAGGGGGTAATGATGCCCTCTCTTACCTACAGGGGGTAATGATGCCCTCTCTTACCTACACGGGGTAATGATGCCCTCACTTACCTACAGGGGGTAATGATGCCCTCTCTTACCTACAGGGGGTAATGATGCTCTCACTTACCTACAGGGGGTAATGATGCTTTCACTTACCTACAGGGGGTAATGATGCACTCTCTTACCTACAGGGGGTAATGATGCCTTCTCTTACCTACAGGGGGTAATGATGCTCTCACTTACCTACAGGGGGTAATGATGCCCTCTCTTACCTACAGGGGGTAATGATGCCCTCAACTTACCTACAGGGGATAATGATGCCCTCTCTTACCTACAGGGGGTAATGATGCCCTCACTAACCTACAGGGGGTAATGATGCCCTCAAATTACCTCCAGGGGGTAATGATGCACTCACTTACCTACAGGGGGTAATGATGCACTCTCTTACCTACAGGGGGTAATGATGCCCTCACTTACCTATAGGGGGTAATGATGCCCTCAAATTACCTACAGGGGGTAATGATGCACTCACTTACCTCCAGGGGGTAATGAATCTCTCACTTACCTACAGGGGGTAATGACGCTCTCACTTACCTACAGGGGGTAATGATGCACTCTCTTACCTACAGGGGGTAATGATGCTCTCACTTACCTACAGGGGTAATGATGCCCTCAAATTACCTACAGGGGGTAATGATGCTCTCACTTACCTACACGGGGTAATGATGCACTCACTTACCTACAGGGGCTAATGATGCTCTCACTTACCTACAGGGGGTAATGATGCCCTCACTTACCTACGGGGGGTAATGATGCTCTCACTTACCTACAGGGGGTAATGATGCACTCTCTTAACTACAGGGGGTAATGATGCCCTCTCTTACCTACAGGGGGTAATGATGGTCTCACTTACCTACAGGGGGTAATGATGCCCTCAAATTACCTACAGGGGGTAATGATGCTCTCACTTACCTACAGGGGGTAATGATGCACTCACATACCTACAGGGGCTAATGATGCTCTCACTTACCTACAGGGGGTAATGATGCACTCTCTTAACTACAGGGGGTAATGATGCCCTCTCTTACCTACAGGGGGTAATGATGCTCTCACTTACCTACAGGGGGTAATGATGCACTCTCTTACCTACAGGGGTAATGATGCCCTCTCTTACCTACAGGGGGTAATGATGCCCTCACTTACCTACAGGGGGTAATGATGCCCTCTCTTACGTACAGGGGGTAATGATGCTCTCACTTACCTACAGGGGGTAATGATGCTTTCACTTACCTACAGGGGGTAATGATGCACTCACTTACCTACAGGGGGTAATGATGCCCTCTCTTACCTTCAGGGGGTAATGATGCTCTCAGTTACCTACAGGGGGTAATGATGCCCTCAACTTACCTACAGGGGGTAATGATGCACTCTCTTACCTACAGGGGGTAATGATGCCCTCACTTACCTACAGGGGGTAATGATGCACTCTCTTACCTACAGGGGGTAATGATGCCCTCACTTACCTACAGGGCGTAATGATGCCCTCAAATTACCTACAGGGGGTAATGATGCACTCACTTACCTACAGGGGGTAATGATGCACTCTCTTACCTACAGGGGGTAATGATGCCCTCACTTACCTACAGGGCGTAATGATGCCCTCAAATTACCTACAGGGGGTAATGATGCCCTCACTTACCTACAGGGGGTAATGATGCCCTCAACTTACCTACAGGGGGTAATGATGCACTCTCTTACCTACAGGGGGTAATGATGCCCTCACTTACCTATAGGGGTTAATGATGCCCTCAAATTACCTACAGGGGGTAATGATGCACTCACTTACCTACAGGGGGTAATGATGCCCTCACTTACCTACAGGGGGTAATGATGCACTCACTTACCTACAGGGGGTAATGATGCACTCACTTACCTACAGGGGGTAATGAATCTCTCACTTACCTACAGGGGGTAATGATGCTCTCACTTACCTACAGGGGGTAATGATGCACTCTCTTACCTACAGGGGGTAATGATGCCCTCAAATTACCTACAGGGGGTAATGATGCTCTCACTTACCTACAGGGGGTAATGATGCACTCACTTACCTACAGGGGGTAATGATGCACTCACTTACCTACAGGGGGTAATGGTGCACTCTCTTACCTACAGGGGGTAATGATGCTCTCACTTACCTACAGGGGGTAATGATGCACTCTCTTACCTACAGGGGGTAATGATGCTCTCACTTACCTACAGGGGGTAATGATGCTCTCACTTACCTACAGGGGGTAATGATGCACACACTTACCTACAGGGGGTAATGATGCCCTCATTTACCTACAGGGGGTAATGATGCTCTCACTTACCTACAGGGGGTAATGATGCCCTCACTTACCTACAGGGGGTAATGATGCCCTCACTTACCTACAGGGGGTAATGATGCACTCACTTACCTACAGGGGGTAATGATGCTCTCACTTACCTACAGGGGGTAATGATGCACTCTCGTACCTACAGGGGGTAGTGATGCACTCACGTACCTACAGGGGGTAATGATGAACTCTCTTATCTACAGGGGGTAATGATGCACTCACTTACCTACAGGGGGTAATGATGCTCCTACTTACCTACAGGGGCTAATGATGCTCCTACTTACCTACTGGGGCTAATGATGCTCCTACTTACCTACAGGGGGTAATGACGCACTCTCTTACCAACAGGGGTTAATGATGCCCTCTCTTACCTACAGGGGGTAATGATGCACTCTCTTACCTACAGGGGGTAATGATGCCCTCACTTACCTACAGGGGGTAATGATGCCCTCTCTTACCTACAGTGGGTAATGATGCTCTCACTTACCTACAGGGGGTAATGGTGCACTCTCTTACCTACAGGGGGTAATGATGCACTCACTTACCTATAGGGGCTAATGATGCACTCTCTTATCTACAGGGGGTAATGGTGCTCTCACTTACCTGCAGGGGGTAATGATGCCCTCACTTAACTACAGGGGGTAATGATGCTCTCACTTACCTACAGGGGGTAATGATGCTCTCACTTACCTACAGGGGGTAATGATGCACTCTCTTACCTACAGGGGGTATTGATGCCCTCACTTACCTACAGGGGGTAATGATGCTCTCACTTACCTACAGGGGGTAATGATGCACTCTCTTACCTACAGGGGGTAATGATGCACTCTCTTACATACAGGGGGTAATGATGCTCTCACTTAACTACAGGGGGTAATGATGCACTCTCTTACCTACAGGGGGTAATGATGCTCTCTGTTACCTACAGGGGGTAATGATGCACTCTCTTACCTACAGGGGGTAATGTTGCTCTCACTTACCTACAGGGGGTAATGTTGCTCTCACTTACCTACAGGGGGTAATGATGCCCTCACTTACCTACAGGGGGTAATGATGCCCTCACTTACCTACAGGGGGTAATGATGCTCTCACTTACCTACAGGGGGTAATGATGCTCTCACTTACCTACAGGGGGTAATGATGCCCTCTCTTACCTACAGGGGGTAATGATGGTCTCACTTACCTACAGGGGGTAATGATGCTCTCTCTTACCTACAGGGGGTAATGATGCACTCTCTTACCTACAGGGGGTAATGATGCACTCACTTACCTACAGGGGGTAATGATGCTTTCACTTACCTACAGGGGGTAATGATGCACTCTCTTACCTACAGGGGGTAATGATGCTCTCACTTACCTACAGGGGGTAATGATGCCCTCTCTTACCAACAGGGGGTAATGATGCCCTCAACTTACCTACAGGGGGTAATGATGCCCTCTCTTACCTACAGGGGTTAATGATGCCCTCACTTACCTACAGGGGGTAATGATGCCCTCAAATTACCTACAGGGGGTAATGATGCACTTACTTACCTACAGGGGGTAATGATGCACTCTCTTACCTACAGGGGGTAATGATGCCCTCAAATTACCTACAGGGGGTAATGATGCCCTCAACTTACCTACAGGGGGTAATGATGCACTCTCTTACCTACAGGGGGTAATGATGCCCTCACTTACCTACAGGGGGTAATGATGCCGTCAAATTACCTGCAGGGGGTAATGATGCACTCACTTACCTACAGGGGGTAATGATGCACTCACTTACCTACAGGGGGTAATGAATCTCTCACTTACCTACAGGGGTAATGATGCTCTCACTTACCTACAGGGGGTAATGATGCCCTCACTTACCTACAGGGGGTAATGATGCTCTCACTTACCTACAGGGGGTAATGATGCCCTCACTTACTTACAAGGGGTAATGATGCCCTCACTTATCTACAGGGGGTAATAATGCTCTCACTTACCTACAGGGGGTAATGATGCTCTCACTTACCTACAGGGGGTAATGATGCACTCTCTTACCTACAGGGGGTAATGATGCACTCACTTACCTACAGGGGGTAATGGTGCACTCTCTTACCTACAGGGGATAATGATGCACTCACTTACCTACAGGGGGTAATGGTGCACTCTCTTACCTACAGGGGGTAATAATGCTCTCACTTACCTACAGGGGGTAATGATGCACTCTCTTACCTACAGGGGGTAATGATGCACTCTCTTACCTACAGGCGGTAATGATGCCCTCAACTTACCTACAGGGGGTAATGATGCCCTCTCTTACCTACAGGCGGTAATGATGCCCTCAACTAACCTACAGGGGGTAATGATGCACTCACATACCTAAAGGGGGTAATGATGCACTCACTTACCTACAGGGGGTAATGATGCACTCTCTTACCTACAGGGGGTAATGATGCCCTCACTTACCTACAGGGGGTAATGATGCTCTCACTTACCTACAGGGGGTAATGATGCACTCTCTTACCTACAGGGGGTAATGATGCACTCTCTTACATCCAGGGGGTAATGATGCCCTCACTTACCTACAGGGGGTAATGATGCACTCTCTTACCTACAGGGGGTAATGATGCTCTCTGTTACCTACAGGGGGTAATGATGCACTCTCTTACCTACAGGGGGTAATGTTGCTCTCACTTACCTACAGGGGGTAATGATGCCCTCACTTACCTACAGGGGGTAATGATGCTCTCACTTACAAACAGGGGGTAATGATGCTCTCACTTACCTACAGGGGGTAATGATGCCCTCTCTTACCTACAGGGGGTAATGATGCTCTCACTTACCTACAGGGGGTAATGATGCCCTCTCTTACCTACAGGGGGTAATGATGCTCTTACTTACCTACAGGGGGTAATGATGCCCTCTCTTACCTACAGGGGGTAATGATGCCCTCTCTTACCTACAGGGGGTAATGATGCTCTCACTTAACTACAGGGGGTAATGATGCTCTCACTTACCTACAGGGGGTAATGATGCCCTCTCTTACCTACAGGGGGTAATGATGCTCTCACTTAACCACAGGGGGTAATGATGCCCTCTCTTACCTACAGGGGGTAATGATGCCCTCTCTTACCTACACGGGGTAATGATGCCCTCACTTACCTACAGGGGGTAATGATGCCCTCTCTTACCTACAGGGGGTAATGATGCTCTCACTTACCTACAGGGGGTAATGATGCTTTCACTTACCTTCAGGGGGTAATGATGCACTCTCTTACCTACAGGGGGTAATGATGCCTTCTCTTACCTACAGGGGGTAATGATGCTCTCACTTACCTACAGGGGGTAATGATGCCCTCTCTTACCTACAGGGGGTAATGATGCCCTCAACTTACCTACAGGGGATAATGATGCCCTCTCTTACCTACAGGGGGTAATGATGCCCTCACTAACCTACAGGGGGTAATGATGCCCTCAAATTACCTCCAGGGGGTAATGATGCACTCACTTACCTACAGGGGGTAATGATGCACTCTCTTACCTACAGGGGGTAATGACGCTCTCACTTACCTACAGGGGGTAATGATGCACTCTCTTACCTACAGGGGGTAATGATGCTCTCACTTACCTACAGGGGGTAATGATGCCCTCAAATTACCTACAGGGGGTAATGATGCTCTCACTTACCTACACGGGGTAATGATGCACTCACTTACCTACAGGGGCTAATGATGCTCTCACTTACCTACAGGGGGTAATGATGCCCTCACTTACCTACGGGGGGTAATGATGCTCTCACTTACCTACAGGGGGTAATGATGCACTCTCTTAACTACAGGGGGTAATGATGCCCTCTCTTACCTACAGGGGGTAATGATGGTCTCACTTACCTACAGGGGGTAATGATGCCCTCAAATTACCTACAGGGGGTAATGATGCTCTCACTTACCTACAGGGGGTAATGATGCACTCACATACCTACAGGGGCTAATGATGCCCTCACTTTCCTACAGGGGGTAATAATGCTCTCACTTACCTACAGGGGGTAATGATGCTCTCACTTACGTACAGGGGGTAATGATGCTCTCACTTACCTACAGGGGGTAATGATGCACTCTCTTACCTACAGGGGGTAATGATGCCCTCAACTTACCTACAGGGGGTAATGATGCACTCTCTTACCTACAGGGGGTAATGATGCCCTCACTTACCTATAGGGGTTAATGATGCCCTCAAATTACCTACAGGGGGTAATGATGCACTCACTTACCTACAGGGGGTAATGATGCCCTCTCTTACCTTCAGGGGGTAATGATGCTCTCACTTACCTACAGGGGGTAATGATGCTTTCACTTACCTACAGGGGGTAATGATGCACTCTCTTACCTACAGGGGGTAATGATGCCCTCTCTTACCTTCAGGGGGTAATGATGCTCTCACTTACCTACAGGGGGTAATGATGCCCTCAACTTACCTACAGGGGGTAATGATGCACTCTCTTACCTACAGGGGGTAATGATGCCCTCACTTACCTACAGGGGGTAATGATGCCCTCACTTACCTACAGGGCGTAATGATGCCCTCAAATTACCTACAGGGGGTAATGATGCACTCACTTACCTACAGGGGGTAATGATGCACTCTCTTACCTACAGGGGGTAATGATGCCCTCAACTTACCTACAGGGGGTAATGATGCACTCTCTTACCTACAGGGGGTAATGATGCCCTCACTTACCTATAGGGGTTAATGATGCCCTCAAATTACCTACAGGGGGTAATGATGCACTCACTTACCTACAGGGGGTAATGATGCACTCACTTACCTACAGGGGGTAATGAATCTCTCACTTACCTACAGGGGGTAATGATGCTCTCACTTACCTACAGGGGGTAATGATGCACTCTCTTACCTACAGGGGGTAATGATGCCCTCAAATTACCTACAGGGGGTAATGATGCTCTCACTTACCTACAGGGGGTAATGATGCACTCACTTACCTACAGGGGGTAATGATGCACTCACTTACCTACAGGGGGTAATGGTGCACTCTCTTACCTACAGGGGGTAATGATGCTCTCACTTACCTACAGGGGGTAATGATGCACTCTCTTACCTACAGGGGGTAATGATGCTCTCACTTACCTACAGGGGGTAATGATGCTCTCACTTACCTACAGGGGGTAATGATGCACACACTTACCTACAGGGGGTAATGATGCCCTCATTTACCTACAGGGGGTAATGATGCTCTCACTTACCTACAGGGGGTAATGATGCCCTCACTTACCTACAGGGGGTAATGATGCCCTCACTTACCTACAGGGGGTAATGATGCACTCACTTACCTACAGGGGGTAATGATGCCCTCTCTTACCTACAGGGGGTAATGATGCCCTCACTTACCTACAGGGGGTAATGATGCACTCACTTACCTACAGGGGGTAATGATGCCCTCTCTTACCTACAGGGGGTAATGATGCTCTCACTTACCTACAGGGGGTAATGATGCACTCTCTTACCTACAGGGGGTAATGATGCTCTCACTTACCTACAGGGGGTAATGATGCACACACTTACCTACAGGGGGTAATGATGCCCTCACTTACCTACAGGGGGTAATGATGCTCTCACTTACCTACAGGGGGTAATGATGCTCTCACTTACCTACAGGGGGTAATGATGCCCTCTCGTACCTACAGGGGGTAATGGTGCACTCTCTTACCTACAGGGGGTAATGATGCCCTCAACTTACTAACAGGCGGTAATGATGCCCTCAACTTACCTACAGGCGGTAATGATGCTTTCACTTACCTACAGGGGGTAATGATGCACTCACTTACCTACAGGGGGTAATGATGCACTCTCTTACCTACAGGGGGTAATGATGCCCTCTCTTACCTACACGGGGTAATGATGCCCTCACTTACCTACAGGGGGTAATGATGCCCTCTCTTACCTACAGGGGGTAATGATGCTCTCACTTACCTACAGGGGGTAATGATGCACTCTCTTACCTACAGGGGGTAATGATGCCTTCTCTTACCTACAGGGGGTAATGATGCTCTCACTTACCTACAGGGGGTAATGATGCCCTCTCTTACCTACAGGGGGTAATGATGCCCTCAACTTACCTACAGGGGATAATGATGCCCTCTCTTACCTACAGGGGGTAATGATGCCCTCACTAACCTACAGGGGGTAATGATGCCCTCAAATTACCTCCAGGGGGTAATGATGCACTCACTTACCTACAGGGGGTAATGATGCACTCTCTTACCTACAGGGGGTAATGATGCCCTCACTTACCTATACGGGGTAATGATGCCCTCAAATTACCTACAGGGGGTAATGATGCACTCACTTACCTACAGGGGGTAATGATGCACTCACTTACCTCCAGGGGGTAATGAATCTCTCACTTACCTACAGGGGGTAATGATGCTCTCACTTAACTACAGGGGGTAATGATGCACTCTCTTACCTACAGGGGGTAATGATGCTCTCACTTACCTACAGGGGGTAATGATGCCCTCAAATTACCTACAGGGGGTAATGATGCTCTCACTTACCTACAGGGGGTAATGATGCACTCACTTACCTACAGGGGCTAATGATGCTCTCACTTACCTACAGGGGGTAATGATGCCCTCACTTACATACGGGGGGTAATGATGCTCTCACTTACCTACAGGGGGTAATGATGCCCTCACTTACATACGGGGGGTAATGATGCTCTCACTTACCTACAGGGGGTAATGATGCCCTCTCTTAACTACAGGGGGTAATGATGCCCTCTCTTACCTACAGGGGGTAATGATGGTCTCACTTACCTACAGGGGGTAATGATGCCCTCAAATTACCTACAGGGGGTAATGATGCTCTCACTTACCTACAGGGGGTAATGATGCACTCACATACCTACAGGGGCTAATGATGCCCTCACTTTCCTACAGGGGGTAATAATGCTCTCACTTACCTACAGGGGGTAATGATGCTCTCACTTACCTACAGGGGGTAATGATGCACTCTCTTAACTACAGGGGTTAATGATGCCCTCTCTTACCTACAGAGGGTAATGATGCTCTCACTTACCTACAGGGGGTAATGATGCACTCTCTTACCTACAGGGGTAATGATGCCCTCTCTTACCTACAGGGGGTAATGATGCCCTCACTTACCTACAGGGGGTAATGATGCCCTCTCTTACGTACAGGGGGTAATGATGCTCTCACTTACCTACAGGGGGTAATGATGCTTTCACTTACCTACAGGGGGTAATGATGCACTCTCTTACCTACAGGGGGTAATGATGCCCTCTCTTACCTTCAGGGGGTAATGATGCTCTCACTTACCTACAGGGGGTAATGATGCCCTCTCTTACCTACAGGGGGTAATGATGCCCTCAACTTACCTACAGGGGGTAATGATGCCCTCACTTACCTACAGGGGGTAATGATGCCCTCACTTACCTACAGGGGGTAATGATGCCCTCAAATTACCTACAGGGGGTAATGATGCACTCACTTACCTACAGGGGGTAATGATGCACTCACTTACCTACAGGGGGTAATGATGCACTCTCTTACCTACAGGGGGTAATGATGCCCTCACTTACCTACAGGGGGTAATGATGCCCTCACTTACATATAGGGGTTAATGATGCCCTCAAATTACCTACAGGGGGTAATGATGCACTCACTTACCTACAGGGGGTAATGATGCACTCACTTACCTACAGGGGGTAATGAATCTCTCACTTACCTACAGGGGGTAATGATGCTCTCACTTACCTACAGGGGGTAATGATGCACTCTCTTACCTACAGGGGGTAATGATGCCCTCAAATTACCTACAGGGGGTAATGATGCTCTCACTTACCTACAGGGGGTAATGATGCACTCACTTACCTACAGGGGGTAATGATGCTCTCACTTACCTACAGGGGGTAATGATGCCCTCACTTACCTACAGGGGGTAATGATGCTCTCACTTACCTACAGGGGGTAATGATGCCCTCACTTACCTACAGGGGGTAATGATGCTCTCACTTACCTACAGGGGGTAATGATGCTCTCACTTACCTACAGGGGGTAATGATGCTCTCACTTACCTACAGGGGGTAATGATGCACTCTCTTACCTACAGGGGGTAATGATGCTCTCACTTACCTACAGGGGGTAATGATGCCCTCACTTACCTACAGGGGGTAATGATGCTCTCACTTACCTACAGGGGGTAATGATGCTCTCACTTACCTACAGGGGGTAATGATGCCCTCTCTTACCTACAGGGGGTAATGATGCCCTCTCTTACCTTCAGGGAGTAATGATGCACTCTCTTACCTACAGGGGGTAATGGTGCACTCTCTTACCTACAGGGGGTAATGATGCACTCTCTTACCTACAGGGGGTAATGATGCCCTCACTTACCTACAGGGGGTAATGATGCTCTCTCTTACCTACAGGGGGTAATGATGCACTCACTTACCTACAGGGGGTAATGATGCCCTCTCTTACCTACAGGGGGTAATGATGCCCTCTCTTACCTACAGGGGGTAATGATGCCCTCACTTACCTACAGGGGGTAATGATGCACTCTCTTACCTACAGGGGGTAATGATGCCCTCACTTACCTACAGGGGGTAATGATGCACTCTCTTCCCTACAGGGGGTAATGATGCCCTCACTTACCTACAGGGGGTAATGATGCACTCTCTTACCTACAGGGGGTAATGATGCCCTCACATACCTACAGGGGGTAATGATGCACTCTCTTTCCTACAGGGGGTAATGATGCACTCTCTTACCTACAGGCGGTAATGATGCCCTCAACTTACCTACAGGGGGTAATGATGCCCTCTCTTACCTACAGGCAGTAATGATGCTCTCACTTACCTACAGGGGGTAATGATGCCCTCACTTACCTACAGGGGGTAATGATGCACTCTCTTACCTACAGGGGGTAATGATGCCCTCACTTACCTACAGGGGGTAATGATGCCCTCTCTTACCTACAGGGGGTAATGATGCTCTGACTTACCTACAGGGGGTAATGATCCCCTCTCTTACCTACAGGGGGTAATGATGCCCTCAACTTACCTACAGGGGGTAATGATGCACTCTCTTACCTACAGGGGTAATGATCCCCTCTCTTACCTACAGGGGGTAATGATGCCCTCAACATACCTACAGGGGGTAATGATGCACTCACTTACCTACAGGGGGTAATGATGCTCTCACTTACCTACAGGGGGTAATGATGCACTCTCTTACCTACAGGCGGTAATGATGCCCTCAACTTACCTACAGGGGGTAATGATGCACTCACTTACCTACAGGCGGTAATGATGCCCTCTCTTACCTACAGGGGGTAATGATGCCCTCTCTTACCTCCAGGAGGTAATGATGCTCTCACTTACCTACAGGGGGTAATGACGCCCTCTCTTACCTACAGGGGGTAATGATGCCCTCTCTAACCTACAGGGGGTAATGATGCCCTCAACTTACCAACAGTGGGTAATGATGCACTCTCTTACCTACAGGGGGTAATGATGCCCTCACTTACCTACAGGGGGTAATGATGCACTCTCTTACCTACAGGGGGTAATGATGCCCTCTCTTACCTACAGGGGGTAATGATGCTCTCACTTACCTACAGGGGGTAATGATGCCCTCTCTTACCTACAGGCGGTAATGATGCCCTCTCTTACCTACAGGGGGTAATGATGCCCTCTCTTACCTACAGGGGGTAATGATGCCCTCTCTTACCTACAGGGGGTAATGATGCCCTCTCTTACCTACAGGGGGTAATGATGCCCTCTCTTACCTACAGGGGGTAATGATGCCCTCACTTACCTACAGGGGGTAATGATGCTCTCACCTCCCTCCAGGAGGTAATGATGCACTCTCTTACCTACAGGGGGTAATGATGCCCTCTCTTACCTACAGGGGGTAATGATGCTCTCACTTACCTACAGGGGGTAATGATGCCCTCACTTACCTACAGGGGGTAATGATGCACTCACTTACCTACAGGGGGTAATGATGCTCTCACTTACCTACAGGGGGTAATGATGCACTCTCTTACCTACAGGGGGTAATGATGCACTCTCTTACCTACTGAGGGTAATGATGCTCTCACTTACCTACAGGGGGTAATGATGCCCTCACTTACCAACAGGGGGTAATGATGCACTCTCTTTCCTACAGGCGGTAATGATGCCCTCTCTTACCTACAGGGGGTAATGATGCCCTCACTTACCTACAGGGGGTAATGATGCCTTCTCTTACCTACAGGGGGTAATGATGCTCTCACTTACCTACAGGGGGTAATGATGCCCTCTCTTACCTACAGGGGGTAATGATGCCCTCAACTTACCTACAGGGGATAATGATGCCCTCTCTTACCTACAGGGGGTAATGATGCCCTCACTAACCTACAGGGGGTAATGATGCCCTCAAATTACCTCCAGGGGGTAATGATGCACTCACTTACCTACAGGGGGTAATGATGCACTCTCTTACCTACAGGGGGTAATGATGCCCTCACTTACCTATAGGGGGTAATGATGCCCTCAAATTACCTACAGGGGGTAATGATGCACTCACTTACCTACAGGGGGTAATGATGCACTCACTTACCTCCAGGGGGTAATGAATCTCTCACTTACCTACAGGGGGTAATGATGCACTCTCTTACCTACAGGGGGTAATGATGCTCTCACTTACCTACAGGGGGTAATGATGCCCTCAAATTACCTACAGGGGGTAATGATGCTCTCACTTACCTACAGGGGGTAATGATGCACTCACTTACCTACAGGGGCTAATGATGCTCTCACTTACCTACAGGGGGTAATGATGCCCTCACTTACCTACGGGGGGTAATGATGCTCTCACTTACCTACAGGGGGTAATGATGCACTCTCTTAACTACAGGGGGTAATGATGCCCTCTCTTACCTACAGGGGGTAATGATGGTCTCACTTACCTACAGGGGGTAATGATGCCCTCAAATTACCTACAGGGGGTAATGATGCTCTCACTTACCTACAGGGGGTAATGATGCACTCACATACCTACAGGGGCTAATGATGCCCTCACTTTCCTACAGGGGGTAATAATGCTCTCACTTACCTACAGGGGGTAATGATGCTCTCACTTACCTACAGGGGGTAATGATGCACTCTCTTAACTACAGGGGGTAATGATGCCCTCTCTTACCTACAGGGGGTAATGATGCTCTCACTTACCTACAGGGGGTAATGATGCACTCTCTTACCTACAGGGGTAATGATGCCCTCTCTTACCTACAGGGGGTAATGATGCCCTCACTTACCTACAGGGGGTAATGATGCCCTCTCTTACGTACAGGGGGTAATGATGCTCTCACTTACCTACAGGGGGTAATGATGCTTTCACTTACCTACAGGGGGTAATGATGCACTCTCTTACCTACAGGGGGTAATGATGCCCTCTCTTACCTTCAGGGGGTAATGATGCTCTCACTTACCTACAGGGGGTAATGATGCCCTCTCTTACCTACAGGGGGTAATGATGCCCTCAACTTACCTACAGGGGGTAATGATGCACTCTCTTACCTACAGGGGGTAATGATGCCCTCACTTACCTACAGGGGGTAATGATGCCCTCACTTACCTACAGGGCGTAATGATGCCCTCAATTTACCTACAGGGGGTAATGATGCCCTCACTTACCTACAGGGGGTAATGATGCCCTCACTTACCTACAGGGGGTAATGATGCACTCACTTACCTACAGGGGGTAATGATGCACTCACTTACCTACAGGGGTAATGATGCACTCTCTTACCTACAGGGGGTAATGATGCCCTCAACTTACCTACAGGGGGTAATGATGCACTCTCTTACCTACAGGGGGTAATGATGCCCTCACTTACCTACAGGGGGTAATGATGCCCTCACTTACATATAGGGGTTAATGATGCCCTCAAATTACCTACAGGGGGTAATGATGCACTCACTTACCTACAGGGGGTAATGATGCACTCACTTACCTACAGGGGGTAATGATGCTCTCACTTACCTACAGGGGGTAATGATGCCCTCACTTACCTACAGGGGGTAATGAATCTCTCACTTACCTACAGGGGGTAATGATGCTCTCACTTACCTACAGGGGGTAATGATGCACTCTCTTACCTACAGGGGGTAATGATGCCCTCAAATTACCTACAGGGGGTAATGATGCTCTCACTTACCTACAGGGGGTAATGATGCACTCACTTACCTACAGGGGGTAATGATGCTCTCACTTACCTACAGGGGGTAATGATGCCCTCACTTACCTACAGGGGGTAATGATGCCCTCACTTACCTACAGGGGGTAATGATGCACTCACTTACCTACAGGGGGTAATGGTGCACTCTCTTACCTACAGGGGGTAATGATGCTCTCACTTACCTACAGGGGGTAATGATGCACTCTCTTACCTACAGGGGGTAATGATGCTCTCACTTACCTACAGGGGGTAATGATGCTCTCACTTACCTACAGGGGGTAA